>NW_021680466.1:907804-929079 GCF_001412515.2 Diachasma alloeum | reverse complement strand
CCCCCCCCCCCTTAAAATTTTAGTGGGGAGGCGCGCGCTGGCACTTGGCGCTGGTTAGCTCGCACAGTGGTGGCCCCACGTTGGTATCGTGCACCCCCGATACACGCGAGGTCTATTCGTTAAGGGACAGTATCGCCGCGTGGTTGATAAAATAATTATATGATAATTATTGAGGGATTTATCGATGAAATAGTGCTTTATTAATAATTGAAATACTGAAGATAGTGGAGTTATTGGATGAATAAATAATTGAAAGGAGTTGGTGGAGTCAGGATTATTATTGTGAGTTGATGAGAAGGATTGTGAGTCTTCAGAAGAGATGATGATGATGATGAGTGACCGATGAAGGATTTTTCGTTATTTTTGTATTATAATTGGGAATATTTGTGATTTGAGTGATTTGAGTGAAATTCGGGGGGGTTTTCAGTGAATTTTCTTGAGGATTGTTAATTCTTTTTTTTGGGGGGATGTGGAGGGACTGATTGATGACTGTTGGGTGACGGTCATGTGCGCGAGTGGATGATGATTACGGGATAACTTGGAGATTGAGGAAATTGTGAGGTTGTGTTTTTTTTTGTGGAGATCTGAGGATTCGCGAGTTCTGGGGGATATGAGGGGTTTGGAGGCTGGTTTTGGTGGTGTTGATATACAGGGATGGTGACAGCCTTGGGGAACACGAGACAACGGGGAGATTTCTCGTTGACGGATATAAGGTAATGATCACTTCCGCGTTGGTTATGACGGGGAAGGGGGAGGGGTGGTTTTTGGGGGATTTGTAGGCGATTTGGAGTGATCAAGGCTGGTTGGACGGAAATGAAGGTGAAGCTAGTGATAATATTGCGAAATTGATTCAAATTGTTGAGAATTCAATGGTACATTCTCCGGAATTTGCCGGATTTTTATCAATTTTTATGGAATAATTGAAATGAAATTGATCATTTTTATTGGCGACGTCATGAAGTGACGAAATTTCTTCAAATTCTAGTGGAATTGTCACCTGATCAAAATTTCCGCGAAAATATTGTCCAAAAATTGACCTGTTTTTGCTTGATTTCTGTTAGTTTTTATGGAATAATTGAAATGAAATTTAATTTTTTTATTGGCTCCTTCAGTAAATAACGAAATTCCTTGGAATTCTAGTGCGATTGTCACTTGATCAAAATTTCCCCTCCAAAATTGATCTTAAATTGACAATTTTTATTGTCAACTTCATTAGATGACGAAATTCATTGGAATTCCGGTAGAATTGTCTGTTGGTCAAAAGTTTCACTCCAAAACTGAAAGGAAATGGACAACTTTTATTGTCAATTTCATTAAATGACGATATTCCTTGGAATTCTAGTGGAATTTTCGCGTGATCAAAATTTTCCCTCAAAAATTGAAATGAAATTGATTATTTCCGGCCCTGGATTTCAGCACGCAGTATTTCAGATCCCAATGCTCATTTGTTATCAAATTTTCTGGGAAATTGCACACTAGCTTTTGAAAATTGCATCTGATAATTGCATAGTAGCTTTTCATTTATTCCTAACCAATCAAACATCGTGATAGATCCTCTCTGTTCAGTTGTGCCTTCAGCTTCTGCGCACCGCTTGGCCAAAATTCAGTCCCGGACAACAATCCGCCGAATATCCCTTGACCTCCAAAATTAATCGCAATATTTCCCTCAAACTTCCCTGCAAACAAATAAATGTGTCAAGTTTTGTAGAAAAATCTCTCGTGCTGCGCATTCGAGATTTTTAGTGTGCAAAACTTAACACCTTGATTTGTTTGCAACGAAGCTATGAGGAAATATTCTGATAATTTTGAAGGTCTCGGGGTGTTATAACTGACAATTTTTATTGTCAACTTCATTAGATGACGAAATTCCTTGGTATTCTAGTGGAATTGTCACTTGATCAAAATTTTCCCTCCAAAGTTGATATGAAATTGACAATTTTTATTGTCGACTCCAATAAAACCGAAATTCCTTGGAATTCTAGTGTAATTGTCACTTGGTCAAAATTTCCCCTCCAAAATTCATATGAAATTGACAATTTTTAATATCAACGTCATTAGATGACGAAATTCTTTGGAATTCTAGTGTAATTGTCACTTGATCCCAATTTCCACTCAAAAATTTTAGATTCCTCGAGTTTTTTTTTGGATATTCCGGCGATTTTGAGTGATCAAGGTCAGTTGAATGGAAATGAAGGCGAAACTAGTGAAAATATTGTCTGAAGATTTTCAAGTATATTCAATTAGTTGAGAATCAAATAATACGTTCACCTGAATTTACCCGATTTCTATGAATTGTTACGGAATAATTGAAATGGAATTGGGAAATTTTGATTTATTATTTTCCAACAAATTGTGAATTTTAAATTATGAAATTCCTTGGAATTCCAGGGAAATTGTCACTTGATAAAAAAATCCACTGGAAGTATTCAACTTTTTACTTTTTTATCACAAAAAAAACTAAAAATAAAACTTGGGCTGTTTGAAAATTCAAAATTATTTTTATCTGAATTTTTCTGATTTCCATTTATTTTTATGGAATAATTGAAATTAAATTTGAAGTTTCTACAAATTTTTTCATCAAATTGCAAATTCGAAATGACCGAATTCCTCCGAATTTTTGTGGAATTGACACTTGATAAAAATTTCAACTATGAAATAGACTCATTTGCATTGAAATTGGATGAAAATAGTGGCTTAATAGACTTCTATTATCGACAGTATTTTATCATCTCGACGAATGTCAGTTTGAAAATTTCAATTTTTTTAAAATGGAAAACACTTCCAAAAGTACAACATTGTGCTATTCCCCTTGGAAAATGGATCTAAAATTCCTTGAGGTCAATATTTAGGATGTTTTGAACATTGAGTGGTAGTGTTGGATTCCGTTAAATAAATACACGTACACAGATTTTATGTTAAAATAAATCTGATATTTATTTGTAGAATCGTTAATCAACTGTGAAACAGTGTGACAACTCGGACAAGTCTATTTCAAGAGATTTTTTAGTTACAAGAGGTTCTGCTATTGGGCAGACTCAGGGATTTTTTATAATGGGGGGAATGGCCCAAAGGTGACACGATTGCTTAGAATATGTATTGAGGGGATTCGGTTTTATAGTGTTATTGGGGTGAGGCCCCACATTAATTATATCATTAAGTATTTAAGAAATTCGGGAATCTACGTGAAATAGTAAAATAATATAAGCATGGTAAGAACAAAATACTGGGGTATACAACAGTAGTGAATATCGCCTCGTAATTCGGCAAAATTGACAAAGAAAGAAGATTGAAGGCATTATTTTCCCTCAGACGAAGAATGTTTATTTCGTTTGAATTGTTTACTCCTGAGATTTGAATTGAATTCAATTCAATTACATGCAAATGAATGTTAAATACCATTTGAATAACATTTACAAGTGGTTAGCTCATCTATTCCAGGGAGGAAATGAATTACGGAGTTACAATAGCAGAGAATTTTTGTCTCGATGATTTATTATTGGAAATTCATGAAAAAATCATCTTTGCATACATTTTTTTTTGTTTCTTCTTGAAAGTTTCATTTTTTCTGAGCAATATCTGAGGCTGTTTGCTCTTTTATGAATTAATTCAGCCGAAATTTGAATAATATTCACGATCATTTGAATCATCACCAAAAATAAAGACTCAAATTTCAGAGTGTCAATGAAATTTTTGAAAAAAAAGGATATCTCTGGCGAAATCAATTGAATTCTCTTTTTCAAAAATAATGAGACACAATGATTTTCGGATGTTGACTTTGACTATCATTTGAATGTCATTTACAATTATTAACATTGGGAATCCAATCTCATTCCGGAATTACATCTTGATTTTAGTGAAATTTTCAGGACAAAAAATTTTCTTTTCCTTTGCTGTTGAAAGAAATAATTTTATTCGTAAACAATCATTATCATCATTATTATTCACTGACGAACAGTCACTCAATGTATAAAATAAAATCCAATGCATTACAAATGAAATTGGAAAAAGAAACAAAAACAACGAAAACTACAATTCAACTTGTTCGTCATTTTTGGAAATCGTTCATTGAATTGAATTAACAGACTATCATTTAAATAACATTCACAACCATTAATATCATCAATCCAATCTAACTCCAGAATTACATCTGGATTTTAGTGAAATTGTCGGGAGACAAAATTGGCAAAAAACTTATTTCCACTGATAAAAAATCATCATCGTCATTTCTATTCACTCGCGAGCAATCACTCGGCGTATAAAATAAAATCCACCGCATTACAATTGAAAAATCAATTGAAAAAAAGAACATAAACAGTAAAAAAAGTTTTTTATTTTGGGAATTATTTATTAAACTGAATTAACATCCGAGAAAAATCGGAATAAAAAAAAACCTTTGTGACACAATTGCGGAGTTGCATAGGTGGTCGCATTTCATGCGGCGGCTGGCATCGGCTTCCCTTTAAAGAGTCTCAAACTCTTGTTTTTCGTTGACTCTTTGAAAATTATGATTGTTTGTCCACGGAATTTACAACCCACCGCTATCTCCCTGCGAGGAAACACGAGATAATAAAAAAAAGAAAATAGGATTTTTCGGGGGGAGCGAGATGAGGGAGAAAATTGAGACTGGGTTTTAACCGAGATTAAAGAAATCGGAGAATTTACGAGAAAATTTTCTCACCCTCGAGGAGTCGGTGAATCCAATCTTTCTCGGTATCTAGCTCCTGCGTTTTTTTTCCTTATTTTCTCGAGCAGTCGCGGGGGTACTTTCGCACTTAATCCAATAAACTGTGGTAACTGTGTTTTGCCTTAACAAATCTCAGTGAATTACTAACCTCTGTTTGATAGATGCCGCAGATAAGTTGAATTGAGTAGGAAAATTCAATCGTGAAAATTACTTCAACAATGTGAATTCAATTTTTCAGCCAGTTGAGGATGGAGGAAATCTTTAACATTATTTTCTGCATTGAAAGATTAATTACCCAAACTAATTTCAATTGAAAAATTCAACTTCAACTTCTTTAGTGACCATTTTTATTTCAAATTTTTACGCATCAGAATTTGAAAGAAAAGAAGAACGAATATTTTTTTCATTGAAAAATGATTTTTTGCATTTTAAAATTCACTGCTCCACTAAATTTTAATTGAAATAAGTCGGAAATTGCTCTTGTATTGCATATAGTATAGTTATTTCTGCTAATAAATTAGTAGTATGCTTCCGAATGGTTATTTTGCTCATCTCTCCCGTCTATTCTGTATAATTCATTGTTAATTTCATTTTATTAAATTGAATAAGATTTCTTTTCAACTAATTTTGTCAGACTTTCAACTTAGTTGAATGTTATCATCGTCATTATTCTCATTATCCCTTTCTTCGATACCACCAATTGTCTTTTCTACGGTTCTATCTCTCCCCCCACCCCTTCGATAAAATGTTAATAGAAAAATTTTATTTACACATGCCTGAATGAATTTGAAACATCACATTTGAAGAAACCATCAGAAAGCTCACTTTCAGGGAAATTCATGAAAAATTATAAATTTTCCACAATCATCATAAAATCAAATCACCCAACATAGCTATCGTAATCATCTTTTAACTTCGACTTAATGGTATTAAAACAAACATTTTAAGCTATGATTGGATTCATTTGAAGCATGATATTCAACGATATCCCTGAAGTTCCGATTCTAAAAAAATTGAAAATTTTTGCAAATGTTTAAATAAATCAAAATAACGATTATTGCTATCGCCTTCATCTTCAAACTCGGTCAAAAGGACATCCAAACAGATTTTTTAAGCCATCATTCAATCAATGCAGACCATTTTTTTAAATTATTGTGGGACAACCGATTTTAGTAAAAAATTCGAAAATTCAAAAAATAATTGATAAATTAAATTTGAATTAATGACGATCGATAGATCTCAACAATACGTATATTTGAGAAAAAAATATTCAAGTCCATTCATTAAAAAAAAAATAAACAAAAAAATTAATTACAACTTTGTTCTCTTATAATTAAATTTGTCTCCACTTCCAAATTTGTACACATCAAAATTTCAATCACTCGAAAGTCCGAAACCTCGGCCTGTTTCAATGTAAATGCCTGCACCGCATAAAATAACAATTCCATACGCCGTTTCTCCGACGAGTTTCACCCGACTTTTTCTTCACTAGACACACTCACATCGACCCGAAACCATCTTCCTGTACCCCCTATTCTCCCCAGTTTCCCCCATTTATTTATCCACGAGATTTCTCGCTGAATTTCCTGTCGATAACGAGAAAAAAAATCACAAAAACTCCCTTTTCCCGTTTTTCTAAAAACCGTAAAAAAAATTTGCAATAATCTCCGAAACATAACTTTCTATTTCATACTTTCGCGTTGTTTTTACGACGTATCCTCCATTTTTATTGCTTCGTATGTGCACACAGCCCCCCCCCCCTCTCCACCTCCAAAGAAATAATTTTGTTTTACCCCAAAAGAGAAACAATAACAGAAGTAAAATAAAGTGCGAGTGAGTGAGAAAATTCACCGCTGACGTACGACTTCTTAAGGAATATGGAGGGAAGAGTAGTCAGTGTGAAAAAAAATCCCATAAACTAGTGAAAAAAAGGGGGAAAAAAATACATCCCCACTGGGTGCCCAGTGCAGTTGAAGAAGACAGAAATCTCCGAAAATCTCACTGAGAGACAGGGAGAGACGAAAAATGGAACAAATCAGTTGTCGAAAACAAAGAGAAAAAAAATGCAGAGAGAGGCAGACGGAGAGAGAGAGAGAGAGAGAGAGAGAGAGTACCGCCGGAATCCCTCTTATGACGAACCACGCGTGATTTTTCTATTTCTTTTTATTTATTTTCCTTTATTCCATCTCCTCACCCCCTCTTTCTTTCTCATTTAAGACCGCGAGTTCTCAAATGTCTGCGAAAGAGAGACAAGAGTCATTATGAGTGAGAGGGGGCCCTAAAACTCGAGCCCCGAGGTTTTCATGCTTTATTACACTCCCGTATTTTATTCATTCTTATTTACATTCCACGTGTATTTAAAATTATTTATTTCCCCTGAAGGAAAAAAAATTCTTTAATCGTAAACAGTTTTCATAACCTCAAATTAAAAACAGGAAATTTCATTTCGTCTTTATTTTATGTAATTTTTATTACGTGCATTTTTATTCATTTCATTTTTGTAAGAATGTGGAAAATATAGGATGTACACCCGAATGATGAACGACGGACACATGTGAACAGTGTATCCCCCTCTTCTCGCCACATAAATACCTCAAAAAATATCTCAAACGTGATATGAGCATGAAAACAGCCTGTCTCCACTCAATCTTGCCACACTCTAGATCATCCAGAAAGTCAAATTTATCAATTTCCTCTACGTCCACCCTCACAACACCTCAAATAAATTTCGAGGTGGTGAAAGAGACGCCATCTTGATCGGCAAGTATCACCTGCCGTATCCGTTCCCCTTTCCCCAATTCTTTTTCTCTCATTTCTTTCTTCACTCTCGCCTCAGCACTCAATTTAAATCAGTGACTCTGCTTCTTCGGCTTCTCTTTAATTTTCTTGTCTGTGTGCAGTAACCCTTGATGGTGAAAAAGAGGGCCTTAGGCAATGCTTCTCATGCCCCCCCGGCCGGAGAAAAATAGTGGTGACCCTTGAAAAAAAAATGTGAAACAGAAGAAAATGACCAAGCTGTGGATAACGACTGGTTATTATGCTCGAGATAATTATCGATTTTAATTATCGAGTTGGGCCCTTACCCGGCCATTTTGAATTTAATGCCCCTGACGGAGACGAAATGGTGGCTCCTAACCTAAAAAAACGGGATATATGAATACATTAATTAGTCCAACGGGTCATTAGACTTGAAATACTCGTAATCTACTCTACTATCGTTGTTTCCCGTTATTATTCAAATTTTTGGTTATTCATGAGTGCAGAAAAATGCATTAATTTGCCGAGACAATCCCACCTGGATCTCATTAATCTATTAATAAATGATTAAATCGCATTCTGTTATTTCATCAGAAACTAGTTCTCATTTTTTTGTACGCGTAACAGTTGGTGATTCATTTCTACAAGCAAAAACAAATCCCTGATTTGATGATTTTTTGAGGTTATGATTGAGGTCGACAAGTTGGGGCAGTCATTCTGCCTCTATGTGTCGATGTCATCGTATTTTTTGCAACTCAAGGCATTTTCATCCATCAAATGATGAAAAAAGTCGATGGATCAATCATCGATGGATCAAAAAATTGATGAAAATAGTTCAACCGATCGATATTTCGCAAAAAAATAGTGTTTCACAACTCGTTTCACACCTCATGGCATAACCTCATAATTACCTCGACGAAGTCTCCAACGTCAACCAAACCCACATTCCAACCAGGAGTCCAGCTGTCCCCAGTAGTCTCAGCCCCCCTCCCACCCTGTTTCTTCCGTCTATTATCTACAATTTTTAACCACTTTATTTCTCCACTCCATTCCAATCTGCACACACCACCCACGCATTTATCCATAACTCGGCCCAACCTAGCGGTACATAACAATATAAAAGTGATGTTGTATCAAACCTCCAATAGACAAAAACAGGTAAAAGGACTTGAGGGGGGAGGAGGGTGAAACTAGACAACCTGAAAAGAGAAAAGACATGCGTCGCGTGCCAAAATGCTCTGCATTGAGAGACACCCGTAGGTTGTACTCCAATATGACTCCTAGGTATTCCCCCTCTCCTCTACAAAAACCAGATGTTTTTATTGTTAACCAACTAGGTAGATTGTAATCCATATAACTATATACGATCATGTATCTGGTGTCCAAGCGGTCCCGGGATAACGAACTGGATACTTGCCTCGTTATAAACCAAACCCAGTTGTCACTGAATACGTTTTCCTATTCATTAAAATCCTGAACGAATAATTCTGAACCAGTTTCTTTTTTTTCTATGATGTCCATTATCTGGTTTGCCTTTTATTCCTGGAGATATGCATGGGAGAGTCCCTGCTATGAAATTGATCGTCTCAAAATGACAATCTCTACCGATATTCGCACGCATGCGTGACAAATCAGGACCGATGGAGTAAGGCCCATTTTTTGCTAAATGGTTTTTTCGTCAATAAGTCCCATCTTTACTGAAAATACATTCTCAATTATATATTTCATGTTTTCGAAAATAAGGCCCAATTTATTACTGATGCGCCATCGGGCCCAATGGAGTAAGGACCTTTTTTGTAAAATACTTTTTTCATCAGCAAGTCCCATCTTTATAGAAAATACATCCTTAATGACATATTTCATGTTTTTAAAATAAGGCCCAATTTATTACAGATGCGCGATTGGGCCCAATTCGAAGTAGGGTCAATTTTTTTACTTCAAATCTATTGTTGATAATTATTCAAGAAATGAGATGCAATTTAGAGGAGGAAGGATCCTTCATCGGACCCAATAAAAAATAAGGCCCATTTTTTCAAAATGATTAATAAAATCGTTCACTTGTAGATTTACTATTTCTATTTTTATATAGTCGACATTTGGTAGAGTTGATTACCCTCAGCCATCACCCAGTCATCAACAATGACTGATGCATCATTTGTTGCGGGCGAAGTGCGACTGGACCCCTTGGTCTTAACCTCTGTATCTAGCCAAGTGGTAATAAATATGTCACTGCTACCACCACCCGGTGTTGGA
This sequence comes from Diachasma alloeum, assembly GCF_001412515.2. Classification (NCBI taxonomy): domain Eukaryota; kingdom Metazoa; phylum Arthropoda; class Insecta; order Hymenoptera; family Braconidae; genus Diachasma; species Diachasma alloeum. The sequence goes on along the minus strand of NW_021680466.1, from coordinate 919,385 downwards.
ACTCGTGTGACTACCAGTCTAGTGTGTTGTACTTCTAAAAGCCGACGCCAAGCCCTCTCTCTCTCTCGCTCTCTTTCGCTCGCGTGGAGCACTTTCACGCCTTGTGCGCCAGGGGATTCCCCTACCTCATCTGACCCTGGGCTCACCAGACTCCCGAGGAAGAAACAAAACAATATAAAAAAAAGGGACATGTCCCACTCCCCGCGGTGCCGTCACCTAGGTCTCAAGTTCGGACAGTGTTTCATTAGAAAATGAAAATGGCAAGACCCCACCGCCTGATGGGTACCCTCAATGATCGTGATTGAACACATTCACAGTGTCTGTCCCTTATCACGAGAGAATAAACCACAACTGTCGATTGGTAATTAAGGTTATACCTTCGCTGAATCTTTGCGACTTTTTTCACTTGAATAAATGTCAAATTCTACGAGACTGGGATTGATCAAGGTCAGTTGAATATAATGCAACGTAACGAAGCATTTTCTTCCGTGAGGCCCAATTTACACTTGATGATCGATCAGATGCCAATGCGTGTAAGGCCCATTTTAAGCAAAACATATCTTCAATTCTCATTAATTTTTATCTGAGTCCCAGTTATATTAGATGATCAATCAGGCCCAATTTCATTTAAGGCCTATTTTTTATAAAATACGTTTTTGTCAACAAGTCTCATGTTTACAGAATATGCATTCCCATGGCATATTTCATGAAAATGAAATAGGACTCATTTTTGAAAATGAGTCCTAATTATTTGAGATGGGCGATCGGGCCCAATTAAACGTGAGGCCGATTTTTCTCATAAAATTACATTTTTTCTATTTTTCTAGATAAATAACCTGGTGTTACGCAAGATACATTTTTAATTATTTTCTCAATAGTTTTTGAAATAAGGCCCAATTCCGGATAAGGCCCATTTTTATATGAAATATATTTAAAAAATGATCGATGATGAGTATCTCAAACTTTTCGAATACATTAACCAGAAAAACCGTGTATTTGGCCATTTCAACACGTATTCCAATATATTTCCGATAAATCGGCAAATGTTTTTTAATCCATCACCTCGATTTCATTAAATATCCCGCATTAATGCAGCACGTGAATGTACGACCAGATGTTGAAGTTTCCCGGTCTTTCTCGTATTCTCATATATTTTTTTTGTTTTTACCAGAAAACGTCAGTGAATGTGCTGACGAAGACCACCCACCGGGTCGACGTCCTTAAACCGTCAAAACGTTGTCGGCGTTTCACACTTTTTTGGCAGCACTCATTGATTTTTTTTGCTACTTCGATAACAAAAATTAAATCGAGTTGGAGAAATTTATGATGAATTATGCAGTGTCACTGACCCGAAGATTGCCAAATAATGAAAATAATGGGATTCATGGGCTCCGGTGGTTTTATAATTGTTTCGGAATGAATTTATATGCTAATCGACTGATTGATGATAAAGGGGAATAATTATAAATACAGGAAAAACAATTGTCTCTCGGGTTATTGGTGAGGGGGATTTTAGTCGTGATCCGGTCATTGGCCCAGTGTGACTTTTTTAAAAAAGTCTCATTCGTGTTGTATATGCCTGTATCACGTTGTAATACTTCCATCGACTTTAAACTTCCTCGCATGTGTTTTCTCGCGAGACGATAAATTACCTTGAGCGCGTGTTGTATCGCGCGCCAATTCCATCTCTTTCTCTCTCTCGCTCTGTACATTTTTACCATGAGGTGTACACTGAAATAAGGCCCAATTTGTACGTGATACTATGCCCAGAAATAATTCATTTTTATTCACTTAATCCCGTGGCGAGAGGTAATTTTAATAATTCCGAGGCACCACAAAAAATTGAAAAATAAAATGTATTATTCATCTTTTGGGCCCTCACAACGTTGGGCCCAAAAAGAATTTTTTACTTTCAATTTTTGTGAATTGATATGGATGGGAACAGTAACGAGTTTGAGAAAATTCAGCCGCTCTTGGATAGTTCCCGCAAATGTATTCTATTGGGCCCAAATTTTCAGTCCCCCTTTCGTAAATGAAGACGGTGTATTTCGAATGGACAAGTCGGTGCTATTGAATCGAATAAATTTAAATTTTTCACGGCGAGAGATCAATCCACACGAAAAGTGACTCCACGATGAAAAAGTGACAATTTTTTCTCCGAGGCATGAGGCCCCTCTCTCATTGTTATTTGAAATTCAAAAAGTTTCAGCCAAAACAGTTAGAATGGATCCCGAGTATTGTCGTAAATTGCCCATGGTTTTTCTGTATTCCATTTGAAAACTCCGTATGAAAAAAGTTGTCCGATTTTTAAAGTCCTTTCGCCCCGGTGTATTTGGGAAGGCCCCGTGGGCCCCACCGTCCCCCCTCCCCTCCTCTTTCTCTCGTGTTCGTCTCAATAAGGCGAGGACAGTTCCCCAAATGCTTCATCGCTATTTCACCCAAACTTGAAACAAGCGCCAAACAGACTCTGAAAAAAAGTACCGCGCGAGGGGCCTTATACCTGTAAAAACAATGTGAATCTCACTGATCACCTTGGAGGGCCTCATCCCATTGTTTTCGTTTGTTTTTATTTCAACTTCTTCAGGGAGTTTGTTTCTTTCGTTAAACTCAGAAAGTCAATCGGTCTATTCAGGAGATTCTTGGGTTGATCCGCGCTGAGAATTTCGTGTCGTTTTGATTTTACTCGCGAAACCTGAATTCCAACAACGCGGTGGGCCTCAATCATGTAAGGCCCTCATCCCATCTCAACCCCCTTTTCTCGGTGATTCCGGAATCGAGAGTAATTCAAATTGTTTTCGGTCTTTCGAGAGAATTCGTATGAAGAAATAAAGTTAGCGAATCATTTTTTTTTCATAAGACCCAATTTATAATGACCCATCAGGACCCATCAGGCCCAATTCAAAGTAAGACTCATTCGTCGAAAAAATACATGTTTAAATAATATTTCCAGTTGAATCTAGTGGTTAACAAATTTCTCCGTATTTTCATTTTTTTCCCCCAATAAGGCCCAATTTTGAGAGTTCAATTGTCCGAACGAACTCGTTCTTTTCGAAATCAGGAACTGGGGTGGGNGGGGGGGGGGGGGGGGGGGGGGGGTACAAATATTGACTCTTTACTCTAAAGAATATAAGCCATGGAATAATATCTTATCTCTCCGAACTTTTCTACCATACCGTGTTAATTGTTCGATACACATTGTAGCCCCCGCACATCCGGAAGCCGGCGTCCCGCGGTGCCTGCGTCTAATCAACTAATTATGGTGTGACACAGAAGGTACAACCAAGAAGAAAAAAAATATATATTTTACCTCTGATGACCGTTTGCCCCGGGGGCCCGAAATATTTGTTTTTTTTTCTTTTGTGGTGGGGGGTCCACAGGGCCCCAAGCACGTGCGCACAATTGGAGTCGTTTGGAGGACGATTTCCGCCTCAAAATGGTCAATTCTGTCCTCTCGTTAATAAGATAATCCAGTTATCAGTATTCAATACTCAAACTGGATACTTATCACGTGCCCTTACGTACGATCAGTGGGTGGGGAAGCGGGGGAAGGAGAAGTGAGGAGCGAGGGGGATCGTAAAGCGAGAAAAGCGAGTTCTACCCACGCAAAATGAGGTCGCGTTGTTACACAGCCGGGTGTGTCTCTTGAACTCATTGTTTTCGAAATTATGATATTGCCAATATTAATATTTATAATCGTGTTTTTTGTTGTAGAGTTGATTGAGAGGTTTGATACAAATGGCTATAAAGAAAATGGATTTTTATGCTGTTTATCATAATTATTGTCTTGCATTGCCAATGGTTTGGGACTTGTTTATGATTTTCAATCTAATCGGTTTTTTTTTCCTGGGAAATATTCAGCGATTGACAATAGATGCTAAATCGTTGTTTTGATGTTTTCTTGATCTGGCACAATTTGCAAGGCCCATTTTTCTATATAACGCATTTTTTCATCATTTCTTTTCTTCGATCAATATACATTGTTAAAAAAGTTGATATGCCGAATGATTTGACTTCGTAGGGCCCACTTTATAAGAGACCTTCAATCAGGCCCAATTTTACATGAACTACATTTTTCGGTGTTATTTTCGCATTTTTCGGAAATCAGACTCCATTTGGGTGAAAATATCAAAAAGGCCCATTTTTTCACAAGCAACATTTCATCACATTTCTCCCTGAAAAAAGTTGAGAGGCCGAATGATTTGAGTTCGTAAGGCCCACTTTATAAGAGACGTTCAATCAGGCCCAATTTTACCCGAAATACATCTTTCTTCGTTATTTTCACCTTTTTCGGAAACGAGACTCCTTTTGGGAGAAAAGAGCAATAAGGCCCATTTTTTCACAAGCAACATTTCATCACATTTCTCCCTGAAAAAAAAATCCGATAGAGCTGTTGTTACCCAGCTGGGTGTGTCTCTTGAACTCATTGTTTTCGAAATTATGAGATTGCCAATGTTAATATTTATCATGGTGTTTTTTGTTGTAGAGTCGATTGAGAGGTTTGACACAAATGGCTATAAAGAAAATGGCGTTTTATGCTGTTTATCATAATTACTATCCTGCATTGCCAATCGTTTGGAGCTTGTTTATGATCTTCAATCCACTCTTTTTTTTCGTGAGAAATATTCAGCGATTGACAATAGATTTTTAATCGTCATTTAGATTTTTTTTAATCTGGCACAATTTGCAAGGCCCATTTTACCATAAGAAACATTTCATCACAATACCACCTGAAAAAAAACCCTCACATAGAGCTATTATTTTTTTTTTTTCGTTAAGAATAATTCGAACAATAACATTGCAATTTTCGTCGGATGATTGAACCCAATGTGATTAGATTTTCATACGCACATGAGTCTACGGTATTCAGGTTACAGATTTGTCAACATCTTGTGAGGGGCGGCGGAGGGAGGGGGGGGGGCATATACACCCAAGGCACAACGGCGGAATGTCGTTCGCGAGACCAGTCCTCCACTTACCTTGTTCCTTCTCCCTCTCTAGCTCCTTCTCTATTGACCATTTCTTCACCCCTCTTCATCGCTAGTTGGGGCTTATGCGCTCCATGGAGTTCCGGTCTGACGTTCCTCGCCTGATTAGTTGCAGGATATTTCCGAGTCAACTGGCGCGATAGAAAAATTAATTAAATTCCAATGCAAATGTCGAGGGGCATGAGAGTGATGTGGACTGATGTCATGGAAAGGAGGTTGAATATTATTTTATCGATCGTGGTTGAGGGATTTGCGAGGTAGGAAAATTTATTTTTATGAGAAGGGTCAATTATCTGTATTAGGACTGATGATTTAAGATTCAGAATTTCAGTTTTACAGGCCAAACGCCGACTTAAGACGATGAATACAGATAACGAACTATTTTATACCCTAAGGCCCAATTTATATTGCATGAGGAAATGGGCCCAGAGCGGAATAAGACCTATTTTTATCAAGTATATTTCTTCCATTATTTTTCATTCAATTATAATGCATTTTTGAAAACAGTAAAAATCGGATCATTTTCTATCGTGAGGCGCAAAATTAGCAGAAAACCATTAATAAGACCCAATTTGGAGTGAACCCTATTTTCACTGAAAATACATTTTTTAATCCCCGCTTTTACAGTTTTGGCGAATCGGGCAGATTTTAGGATAGAAGGCCGATAAGGCCCAATTCATAGTAAGGCCCATTTCCCCATAAATACACTTTTCATCATTTTTTGGTCAATTAACATACACTTCAAGAAAAATGCGAAATTGCATCATTTTATTTCGTAAGGCCCATTTTTTCAATAAAATTAGTTTTTTAATGATCCTTCTGTAATTGAATTTCATTTATATCGTTTAAATTGAGAATTATTTCATATATTTTAATCACTCGTGGGTAATTAACAAAATCATTGAAGCATGCATAAAGCCGTGAATATCTCGTAAAAATCGATGAAAAATTTCACCACCAAAAATTCACCTTTTGCGGTTTCCACTAACAGATTGAATCCCGACTGCAGTGTGACTTTGACCGATAGCTCAGCGTGTGGCTCGTTATCTTAATGCATGTGAAAACGTTCGAATGAGAGAAATACGAGGAAAAAAAAAGGTTGGGGAAAGGAGACGACGACAGAAAAACATCCGAGTCTGGTTATAGGTCGAAAATCTGAGGCCTATACACGGTTATAGACCTGTCTGTTATGACTTTTTTTCCCCATGTTCTTTTTTTTTGTCTATATCTCTCGGGCTGGAACAAATGAAGTCCGGCTCGGTTTGTGACAAACGAGCGGCTCGCCCCCGAAACGTCAGTCAAATTGGAAGACTCAGACCGAGGCAACATTCCATATTACGCTTCACATCATTTGGATTTTAGAAGTTCGAGTAAATTTTTTGGGGATTAACATCCTTTCAGGGATAATTGATCGATGAAAATTTAAGGCCAAAACAGTCATCAATTATGGGAGTGTAAAATGAATGAGATGATGTGAAATTTTGACCCTTATGAGATTGAGAAAGTCGTCAATAATAATTTTAAAAATCTTCATAATTTTTTTCAAATAGTAGTTGATGTTCTTTTATTATGCCCTTTCTCCTGACATATTCGATATTCCTTTTTTCAATCAATTGTTTGTAATCATTCTCATTGCAAAAAGCAATACAACCAATGAGAATCATACTTCCCAATTTATCAACTGTCAATTTTTCATATTACAATACATGATTTGTCCATGTTTTAATTTCTATGCTCACGCAATAAGATTTTAATCATAATTACAATTCAGTTCCTTCTAGACCTTTCTAACATATTTCAAAGTGTGGATTTCTGTGTGAGTTTTTCAGTGTTTGTTGATACTCTGGTAAAAGTCAATTTTCAGTTAATTCACACGGTAATTAAATTAATCTGTTGTTCTTCTCATCAATATAATTCCGTGCTATAATATTGTCATGTCGTGTTTTCAGCACCAAATTAAAAATGAAAACTTAATTTGGAATATTGAGTTACAGTTTCTTTTTATTCATATCAGAAATTTTATATTTGGATATTAATATTATTTGTTCAAAGTAAAAAAACCAATCATCATTTTCACTATAAATATGAGATAATCTCATAATTCTAGCTATTAATTCTAATCAACATTGTTCGAGGAAAACCTTGCTAAACACAATATTAATAAAGTAGAACTATTCTGTTTCCCTGTGACCTAAATGATTTGAACAATTCTGATTCGTTTATTCATGTTCCATAGAATGGTATTAATTCTCTTTTGTTTGTTAGGCGGGCTTCATAAAAATTGGATGCAAGACGATTGTACTCATAAAAATCGCTTTACTTTCTCGATTCGTTCGAGATATTACCCATGTTTTTTTTTCGAAAGGATATATACATCGTTGAAAATATATTTTCGTCTGAATTCTATTTATTATTCCGTCGTCATGCGACTGTTTCCGGCTAATCAATGCATTTTTTTTCCACCCGACTTTCATACAAAAATGGTTTATTGTCGTGAAATCACGTTCTCATGCGTCTCAACGATATCCAAAGATGGTGCATGCGTGTTGCCGTCGTTATGTTTATTAAAGACAATAGTTAAGTGTTGGTCGAAAAAGGTGCGAAATTAAAAATCCACGATTCAACGGATATATCCGATATATGGGTATACAACGCTGGTATGTAATGATGATTTCTAACAACGGGCACGTACCATTTCGAATGTCACGGCGGGAGACTGAACGTATTGGTAATACAAATTGGGAGAATATGTCAGCGATGTATACCTACCACTGAATACATTCAAAAATCATAATTCACTCGTCATATCACTTTGGACTATTTCCAATTTTTTAGACATAAGGCCCAGTTTATGATGAGGCCCAGTTAAGAGTAAGGCCCATTTTTATATTAAACCTTTTTATCCATAGCCCTTGCTCTCTAATCCCCCAATGAACATTTTTCCTTCTTCATCAATTTTTTTGCAAATAAGGCCCAATTTATGATGAAGCCCAATTAAGAGTAAGGCCCATTTTTTTATTAAACCTTTTTTCCACAGTCCTTGCTCCCTAATCTCTCAATGAACATTTTTCCTTCATCAATTTTTAGAAAATAAGGCCCAGTTAATGATGATGACTAATGAAGAATAAGGCCCATTTTACATTGCACCCCTTTTCCCCTGTGATTTTTGGTCTCGAATCTCCCAATGTACATTTTTCTTATTTCATCATTTTTGGAAATAAGGTCCAATTTATGATGAGGCCCAATTAAGAGGAAGGCTTATTTTTACTTTAAATCCCTCTTTTCCATAGTTCTTGCTTTCTAATCTTCCGATGAATATGTTTCCATAACTTTTTTGGAAATAAGGCCCAATTGGTTTTGTGAAAAAAATATTATTCTCCACTTCTTCAACAACTCAATTGTCTTTACGTCATAAATTAAAAAAACATCGTAATACTTGACAAATGAACATCTCCAGTATCTCTCATACCCCAAGAACAAGAAAAATTCAACCAATAACCCAAAACAACAACAATAACAACAAAAAAGTCGACACGAAAGAGGAAAAAAGGAGCAAGTCAGGAGTGGGTGGACGGGCGGGAAGCGCGGAGGGGGTGGATGCACACAGAAAGGAAACCCAAGGAAGGAAGAAAAGGACCGAAAAGACACGCACGTAAAGTGATTAATGGACTCTCCACCGTCGAGAGCAGCAAGAAGATCGGTCCGGGGCAGAGGGAGGGGAGAAGAAGGAGAGGAGAAGGTGGGGTGGGATAAGATCTCCGATGGAATTCTCTGGGCTTTTATATTGGATTTCTTTTAAATTCGTTACTTTATCCGGCACTATGTTAATAGCAGAGCCGATATGAGAGCTCGCGGTTAAGAGCGGTTCATTTATCATTCGCGTTTACCTTACCCAGCATATATAGTCCTTCTTCTTCTCCTCCGGTGCTGGATATGCAGAGACTTTGACTTGACTTCTTTTCTCATTCTTGTGTTCTTTTTTCACTTGGGTTCTTCAGTCCCTTTGCCTCTTATTTTCGTGGAGAATAAGGAGTTTCAGGTTTGCGTGAAGATATTGGAATATGAAAATCTTGGTCGAGTAATCAATCATTGGAAATGGAACAAAATCGTCTTAATAGTTATTTTATTGATCACTAAGAATATATTTTTTTCGTCTTGTTAACCTTTAAAAAACAGTGATTCGCTCATCACACCGCCCCTGCCATAACCTCTGATTGGTTCAATGCTCGCGCATGCGTGCGTCACTTCGTTGCGTGCGCAGAAGTACTGGGGTATGAAGATCTTCCATAAAATACGAATCATCTGGCAAATTTTTCTGAACTGTTAAAGAACATTATGATTTAGCGCTGAAACTATTCCAAATCTGGAAAAAAAAACAATTGACGGGTTCATTAAAACTCCCCGGACACACGATCTGATTAGCCTAATGCTCGCGCATGCGCGTACCACTTCGTTGCGCGCGCAGTGACTTGGTCCTGTGTCTCTTAATCCAGATTGAAAATATGTAAATATATCCCAGAGTCCAGAAGGGGGTCCAGTTATCTTTTCTCTCGCTAACTCTTTATTTCTCTCCCTCCCAAGGGGCACCCAGATGTCCATTCTGTATTCCCCGTTGAAAAAGTATTTTAATAGAAACGATTCATCATTCCTACGGCCTCCGTTGCGACTCATTTCTAGAGGATTCGTTTTTTCCTTCTCATTTATGGCTTTTGTTTTTTTTTAAGTTATGAATCCTCAAGTGCCCTAGGGCATTTACAGGTATGGCCTGTTTCAATTTATCTGTTCTATCAATTTTCGTATTTTTTACTGAAAAAAAAGAGAGAATATCTTACGAATTTTTAGGTTTCAAGTTAGGTTGATTTTTAATTTTTTTAATTTTATAAAATTTGCACAATCAGGAGCAGGATTTAATCTCAATCTCATGCAAAATCTAAATTTTTCAATATTTCCATATTATAGAAAAATATCAATTCCCACAAAACTCTTCTCAAAATTAACAACAATAAAAATTTACCATAAATTATCCGTAGAATACAAAACCGATAATAGTATTATCCCCCATAAAATTATGAAAATTACCAGACATAAAATTAATTCAATAATACCCACAGAAACATAACCAAAAAATCAATATCCATAACAAACAACGCCCTCTCCCCGTCGTCGAAAAAAAATTAAACGAATCGTCTGGCGTTCGTCACAAACGAGATTTCGAAAATCCGTTATTTAAATAAGGATCTCCCTCCCCTCTCCCCTCGTAGAAAAAAAATCATAAAAAGTGGGTCTGAATAATTTTATAAAATTAATAGTAAAAAGGGTACGTACGCCCGGACGACGTCTATTATGCGCATATGCAAATAGATTTGAGGGTTGGAGTTTTATGGAGAAAATAATAATAACAAGAAAAAATAAAGTGCAATGGGGGGGGGGAGATGAGAGCGAGAGAGATGGACAAATGCAGAACAGAACAGGAAAGAAAGAGGGAGGGGGAAAGCCGAAGGATGACGAGGAGAGAGGACCCCTTCTGCAGCCTGCGGGGCATTAAAACTTCTGAGATTTATAGTGGCTTGCATATTATAGTGGCTTGCGGTCTCGTCCAGTCGACTCTCCATCCTCTTTTATTCAATATATATATTTTTTTCGTTTGGTTTTCACAGTTTTATACAACTGCACATGTGCGACAATTCGAAAACTTGAAATTGGAATTAAAAATAAGACCCATTTTTCCATAGCGTACATTTTCGAGCAGCCTTTTTTAGTTGGTTTATCTGTGAAGATTTGGATCTCCAATTTTTGGAAAATGAGGCCCAATTCATAATACAGAATTGATAAGGCCCACTCTAAATAAGGCCCATTTCGTTTTTTTATATAAGTAAATTTGTTAATTTGCCTTGATAAATTAGGATGCTCTCCAATTTTTTGGGAAACGAGGCCCAATTTATAATGCAGGATCAGTCAGGCCCATTCGAAATAAGGCCCCTTTTTATACCTTGTATTTTCAAGGGTCCTTTTGTTTCATTTATCGATTAATTTTTGGATCTTCTCCATTTTTTGCAAATGAGGCCCAATTCATATTGGATTGATAAGGCCCATTTTTTACATTAGTAAATTTATCAATTAGCCTCATCGTCGATTTTAGGTAATTGATGAAACTTTTGCTACATAAGCCCAATTTACAAACCATCAATGAGTCCCAATTTCGCGTAAGGCCCATTTTTACATTGGATGCATTTTTGAATCATCCTTGCTATCCATTCTGTCAATTCAATTTCATTCAAAAGAAAATTCCAAACCAGGTAATTTTTTCAGGCTAGGGATGAGAGCCAGATTTGTGTACCGTAAATTGGCCTTCGGCGGGGCAATTAGCAAACAGTCGTAAGTGTTACGATTAGATGTGTTTAGTGTTGTCGGGTAAATTTTTCATTGTGTGGAATGATTTCTTGGGTAGTTGCAATTATCGCATTCATAGCGAAAAAACATTCATACATTTTTTTTAGTATAATATTTTTCAAAATTTTCAATGCGATTTTTATCGCTCACCAAATGGGACAGAATTTAGATCAGAGGCGATATGGTATTATGCATAAATAAGTGGG
>NW_021680466.1:820286-907256 GCF_001412515.2 Diachasma alloeum | reverse complement strand
GGGGGGGGGGGGGGGGGGGGGGGGGGGGGTTCTAGTCAGGAACGAATTCGTAAGCGGATAATGAATGGAAACGAGGGAAAAAGATCAACGTGACGGAGGGAATATGAATGGAGCAACTTTTTTTATCTCCTCTTTTATTTTTTATTTTTTTCAAGGGAGCGAAGGGTGAAATGGGAAAGCTGTTGGTTGTTACGCATCCTCTTGGGGATGAGTTATCCGGCGTTTTTGTTTGAATATGAAAATTGGAATGGTTTGTTGAAGTGATGAATGATCAATTGAAGTTTTAAGATTTTTTTTGTGAATTGAGGAATAATTTTCCGGTTGGTGTTCCACCTTCGTTAATACGTTTTAGCGAGTTTTGTGAAACCAGACTCCTCAATAGGCTCTTTTCGCATATTCAATGCTCCTCCCTCTCTCTCACTCTCTTTCAGACAACTTATTCGTAACCATATATCCAGGTCTAAATAGTCAGTGTTACGCTAAGTAGACCTAACCAGATTAGTGAGTCGTTTGCGTGCTCTATTTTTGACGCCTCGTGCCGGTTAAAACGAATTTTTTTGCCCAACTTGGCTGCAATAAATATCTTTTGGAAATTTTTACTAATCCCTCGGTCTCGCGTAAATCCCTTCAAGAATGTGGGAGAAATGTGTTGGAACTTGGAATCATAAGGGTAACCTTTTTTTTCTTTTAAAATTTCACAATTTTAGGTAATTTTTTTTTTATTTCAATCATTTTTTACATTCATGAATTTCAAAATATTCGCGTCACAAGGGTCTCATCTTTTACAATCCTCATTAACCTTTTCCAAAAATGTGCAATAATTACATTTGTGATTTTTTTCATTTTTTCTACTTTTTCAAAATTGTTAAAATGGTTTTCTTTTTCATTTCAATCGTTTTTAGTCTCATGATTTAAAAAAAATAAAAGTCACAAGGGTCTAATCGCCTCCCGATCCCCAATCTTTGCAAACAATTTAAAAAGATCAACTCATGGCCCCTCTTGACGTGAAATTTTAAAATTTCAAAATTTCAGAATTTCAATCTTTTAACTTTTTTTTTATTTCAATCATTTTTTACTCTCATGAATTTAAAAAAAGGGGTCACAAGGGTCTCTTTCTAATCCTCATTAGCTTTTTCTAACAATTACAAATAATTACATCTATTTTTTTAATACTTTTTCAAAAAAATTTAAATGATTTTTTGTTTTACTTCAATCCTTTTTAGTCTCAAGATTTTTTTTTTCAATAAGAGTCACAAGGGTCTAATCACCAACCCACGGCCTCCCGGTCACCAACCTTTGCAAATAATTTATAATAATTTCATGATCGTGAGAAAATTACAAAAGTCGCCATCAAGAAATCCAAAAAAAGACCGAGTCATGGCCCCTCTCGACGTTCCTCAAACACTCGACGCATAATGTTGCCAGTCCCATCCTCTCATTTCCCTCTAAAATTTTTTTCTCCCCCATTTCCACCATCTCTTTTTTTCATTACTGTACATATTCGTAACGTTTTACTGACTTAACCCATCAGAAACGGTTTTTCAAGAGGTTCTGCTGGGCCTTCTGGAGTGCCTGGAAACACATCGCGGGGAAGAGATTATTCAAATTCGTCCGGCTTAAAATATATTATTTATCGGAACGCAGACCCCCAGCCTTTCTTCCACCTTCATTCTCCGTACCTTTTTTTCTGTCCATCTTTTATACTAGGAATTGGCATTCCATTTTAAGATACGAGTTGTCGAGTGTTTTAGGAAGTCGAGTGTACCTCGAGAAAATAAAACTGTTCAATCGGAATTTAAAAAAAAATGGCATTTATTTCCTTCTCATCAACAAAGATGAATGAAAATCTAACATAAATAAACTGACACCGTTGAATAACTCGGCGAGATAGAGTGTAACTTGATATGTCGAGATTAAAAAATGAAAAACATAGAATTCTGAGAAATTATTGAAGTCATAATATTCGCAATTTCAAGCGGAGAATACCTTCTTTTATTTCCGTTTTATTCGACGGAATCATTATTGTCGGTATAGGAGTGGTTTGTGTCGGGACATGCGAGGGCGACCGGTGGAAATGATAAGCTCTGGGTAAATCAACGGGTTGGGGATAAAAATAGTGCATTAAAAAAGTCGTAAAGAAAAATTCACTTCGGCCGAATTTGTCTTTTTTTTATTTTCTAGGTTTCAGTTAAGAGGAAATCGTGATTATCTCTAAAATGAAGGGTTCTAGGTGAAAACACTAAAAGACCTTTTTTGGAGATCATGAAATTCTTTACAAAAAGTTCGAATAGTGTTTTCACCCAAGTTCAATAATTAAGAAGATAATTGTGTAATTAATGAGAGTATCAAAAATAAATTGGCGAACATTACAGTTTTCTTAATTATGCAAATATCTTGCTAATTATTGAAACTAGGTGAAATCACTACAAGACTTTATTGTAGATCATGAAGTTCTCTACAAAAAGTTCAGATGGTATTTTCACTCAAGTTCAATAATTAAGGAGATAATTGGATAATTAATGAGAGTATTAAAAAAAATTACGAACACGAGAATTTTTTTAATTATGCAGATATCTCGTTGACGAGTGAAGTTAGATAAAAATACTATAGGACATTTTTTGTAGACTACAAAATCCTTCACAGAAAGTTACAATAGTGTTTTCACGTAGACTCAATAATTATGGCGATAATCCCATAATCAACAAGAATAACCGATGACAACTGCGTAAACATGCAATTTTCATTAATTATGCAAATACCTCGTTAATTATTGAACTTTGGTGAACCCCCTAGAGGACATTTTTCCTAGCCCATGAAATTCTCATCAAAAATATTTTTCTTCATATTTTCTTCTACCTTCACTCATTACCGAGACAATCAACGAAATTCAATTTTTCCCGTCAATGGGGGCTCTCCCCGAATTGAAAAAAAACTGCCATTGTCTCTAAATCCTCAGAATAATTTTTCCATCTCCCTCATACTGTGTTACGCATTCGCGAGTACATGCACCTATTCACTAATGTATTCAAGGTCCGCCCCATAAACCCAATGGTGGGGATTGAAACGGGGCGGCCCCCACGACTCCGCGGCAACAACTCCGTAGGTACTGTAACAGATGTTAATTATCCCTTCTGTATAGTCGAATCAGAGAGTTCGCGTTTTACTTTCTCATAAAGAAGAAAAAAAAATTGTACATAAGGAGAGAGAAAAATTTATTTCCTTGATTCCGTTCTGCTTTCGTACACTCGACGATCAGATAACGTCATCCAACCATCGAAGACAATGTACTTACCTCTCATGAAAAAATATAAGTGCAATGTAAATCCATGAAATCAGAATTATTCCATTCGAGGAAAAAGCGCAATATGTTCGTTCAAAAAAAATTTTAAAACATTTATGAAATTATGTAAATGTTATTTAGTCATTAGAAAGCTAGGGCCTGTTTTTTTTTATTAAGAAAAAAAGTTGAATGAGATTTTCAATAAAAATAGAACGTCCCTCCTATGAGACAAATCACCTCGACATTCCAAATTCATCAATGACAAATCACGCCTGAAATACAAATTCGATAATTTCTCATTATCCAGTCACGAATAAGTATGGATGATGTCATTGGAATGGACTCCGATCGTATTGTGAAACGCTGTCATGTTCATAATAATTTAAATCGACTTCTGATCTATCAGAGCCATCAAATCTGCTTTTGTTAAATCCAGCTTACTGTTGATTTCAGGATGCGCTGAAGCACCCGAGTTCCTCTCGCACCCCCGAGATGTCAGCAGTAACGAGTCCGTATGGCCCTAGTAAGTCCCAAAAATTCTCCCCAGCCCCTTGAAAAATATCCGGAAATCGTTTCAAAGTCACATTAAATGAGGTGTGAAACGATTCAAGTCGAAATGTCAGACTTCGTCATACTGTTATCATGTGACTTGAACTTTTCCACTCCTCTAAAACCATAAAATATCAATTAAAAACAACTTGTCCTCTTTCATTACCAGCGGATATGCTATCCGACTCGGTCTACAACTACGCCACCTCCCGACGGAGCACAACAGGGGATCAGGACAGCAGCGACTCGCAATTTGAGCCGCCGAGCCATCAATTACATGATCAATTGTCAAGTATGCAGAAACCCCGCAACAAACGTAAAAATTTCAAGCCAATTAGCAGTAGAATGGCTGAAGTATCGGACGATGAGTCTGATAGAGACGAGCAGGAGGACGATTCTGAGACAATTGATGAGACTAATTCAAATGACGTTGTTGAGTATGAACGTAAAACTCTGTTGAGTACCAACGATGATAGACCAAAACAGAGACTTAATAATAATGAGGCTAGTCCGATGGATCTGTCTGTTGCCACTAGGCCACCTTCCTCGGATGGTGATGAGGACAGCAGTGATTCGTTGAGACACAAGTTTATTATTGAACAGCTCAGGTCGCAGAAGCCTTATTCACCTGGTGTTGTTGAGGTAACTATTTACTCCTCCAGAAATTCTCAATTATCTTGAGAACAGGTGGGTTGAGGAGAAAACGCCAAAAATCCTTTTCTGTAGAGCGGAAAATTCTGCACAAAAAGTTTCTGTAGCCTTTTTCCGTACAAGCACTTGGTGTCGAGATAATTGTAGACGTATTTCATGTTGTCTTGTTAGAACCGCAAAAAAGTTCTTTGATGTCCTCATCATCATCACCACCTAATCAATCTCCTTTTCCCTCATTAGGCGAGAAGTCCAGCATCCGAGTCATCCGAGAAAAGTGACTTGGATCAAGAGCCAAGTAGACTAGACGATCACGATCCTCATTTTGACGAAGATCGTATACTAGAGACTGAGCCTGAAACAGACAGAGAAGAACGCAAACCCATGGAAGATATGCGGGAATACGTTGAATCAACAATGCAGGAGCTCGCTGCTATTTTTGGTCTTGCTGGTGGTGAATTGGCCAAGTCAGTCAGTAGACAATTGCCATCAACATTTCTCAATCCCCATACCGGTCAAATTCAGTTTAATCCAAATCCCAATCATTCGGGACAATGTCAGCAGGATGAACAGCAGGCGCATCAAGGTAAGTGTTAGCCCAAACAAATGTCTTGGAATTTTTACAGCAGTTGATGTTAACAGTCGTGTTAAACGATGGATGAATGATATGAATGGTTGTATGACACAATTCGATGTTTCACTTTCCTCCCGAGGTCGCCAGACGACGCGGTCGAAGGTTCCGATACTGTTATATACAATTATAGTGGGCGGAATTTGCCTGAGTGTGAACAAAAAAAAGATGGAAAACAAGACGATTTAACGTTGATACGGACAAGTGGTCTAAAGTCCCAACACATGCGTAGGATGTAGATGCCACGGGAATACATGAAATTCTCCTGTTTAGCCGTCTTTCCCAAATTTTCCAAATAATATACTTCAGCTGAATGAAAGATGATAAGCGATTATTCATCCAATATTAGAAAGCCTAAAGAATTTCCGCTCCCAAACACATGTTGACGATCTAATTACCGCCGATAGTTCTCCGGTTGAATTCCTCCGATGAAATCCGACCATTGCCGAGGCTCTTCGGTGGTAATGAGGTCGTCATCCTGTGTTTTGGAACCAAAAACTCCCGACAAACCTGGTTTCATTAATCTCCAGGGATGGTTGAATCAATCAGACCAGAGGAATCCATTACCCAATGCTCATTTTTAGTATCGACTGTACAACCCAAGGCAGAAAAGGCGAATGATGCCACATACGTATTGCCAAGCTCCTCATATGTGCACACGTTTGAATATGTGATGGCAAAGAGGCAAGATGGCCGACTTATAAGTCATAAACATCTACCACCGGTGCCCAAGGGGGTTTCCTCTCGTTTGACTATAACCCAACCGCCTCATATACCTCATCCAGTGTCTAAACGATCGATGAATGCCTTAGAGTTTCTTTCATCCGGAGAAATTCAGGCCTAACGAATCTCATCAAGTCCATTTTTTTTCTGGAAATCTCATTCGTATAAATAAATAGTTTCGAAAAACGCCCACGGTACTTCATGAATTGAATAGTTGTCTATTCCCATCTCATCGGACGTGACTCGTTCATGACGCAATTCCTCTATTGAGCCCATAATCCAATTCTGACGGGTATCAATCTCGTTCGTCAGAAAGTTTTCGAATCAACTATGAATTTTTTTTTGCATTTTCTTGCAGATCATTGATCAGATTTTCAAAAACCGATGATTCTTCACAAAAAGCTTCCAATGAGTCCCACACAGGTTCCATCACCTATGATGTTGAATCAATGACCAATATAAAAAGAATATCTCAAAAAGATTGAAACTGGGCTTTAAAAAGATCTTTAAAGATCTTGAAGCGCCAGAAAACCAGAAAAGTACCACCGGTGCCCAAGGGGGTTTCCTCTCGTCTGACTACAACCCAAGCACCTCATATACCTCATCCAGTTTCGAAACGACCGATGAATGTCTTAGAGTTTCTTTTATCCGGAGAAATTTAGGCCTAACGAACCTCATCAAGTCCTTTTTTTCTGGAAATCTTATTCGTATAAATAAATAATTTCGAAAAACGCCCACGGTACTTCATGAATTGAATAGTTGTCTACTCCCATCTCATCGGACGTGACTCGTTCATGACGCAACTCCTCTATTGAGTCCATAATCCGATTCTGACGGGTATCAATATCAGTCGTCAAAAAGTTTTTGAATCAACTGTTGTGGTTTTCGTGGCATTTCCTTTGCATATCATTGATGGATTATCAGATTGTCAAAAACCAATGATCCTTCACAAGAATTTTGACATATATCGATGGTTCCAATCAGTCCCACACAGGTTCCATTACCTATAATGTTAAATCAAGGACCAACGTAAAAAGAATATCTCAAAAACATTGGAATTGGGCGTCAAAACGATCTTTAAAGATCTTGAAGCACCAGAAAACTACCACCGGTGCCAAAGGGGTTTCCGCTCATTTGACTATAACCCAAGCATCTCATATACCTCCTCCAGTGTCTAAACGACTGATGAATGCCTTAGAGTTTCTTTCATCCGGAGAAATTTAGGCCTAGTGAAACTCATCAAGTCCGTTTTTTTCTGGAAATCTTATTCCTATAAATAAATAGTTTCGAAAAACGCCAACGGTACTTCATGAATTGAATAGTTGTCTATTCCCATCTCATCGGATGTGCCTCGTTCATGACGTAACACCTCTGTTGAGTCCATAATCCGATTCTGACGGGTATCAATATCAGTCGTCAGAAAGTTTTGGAATCAACTTTTGTGGTTTTCGTGGCATTTCCTTTGCAAGATAATCACTGATGGATCATCAGATTGTCAAAAACCAATGATCCTTCACAACAATCTTGACGTATATCGATGCTTCCAATCAGTCCCACACAGGTTCCATCACCCATGATGTTGAATGAAAGACCAACGTAAAAAGAATATCTCAAAAAGATTGAAATTGGACTTCAAAAAGATCTTTGAAGATCTTCAAGCACCAGAAAACCAGAAAATCCCGCCTTCTGTTGGACCCATTAATCATTCCTCCAGTTCTGCTCATGAGGAGATATAAAGGGCAAAATGGGGTCTGAAGGAATGAAAGGAAGAGGTGAAATATTCCTTCCTCTTTCATTTAGGTTTCAGTCGCCTGTGCCGAACAGTTTCTCATTGNTTTTTTTCTGGAAATCTCATTCGTATAAATAAATAGTTTCGAAAAACGCCCACGGTACTTCATGAATTGAATAGTTGTCTATTCCCATCTCATCGGACGTGACTCGTTCATGACGCAATTCCTCTATTGAGCCCATAATCCAATTCTGACGGGTATCAATCTCGTTCGTCAGAAAGTTTTCGAATCAACTATGAATTTTTTTTTGCATTTTCTTGCAGATCATTGATCAGATTTTCAAAAACCGATGATTCTTCACAAAAAGCTTCCAATGAGTCCCACACAGGTTCCATCACCTATGATGTTGAATCAATGACCAATATAAAAAGAATATCTCAAAAAGATTGAAACTGGGCTTTAAAAAGATCTTTAAAGATCTTGAAGCGCCAGAAAACCAGAAAAGTACCACCGGTGCCCAAGGGGGTTTCCTCTCGTCTGACTACAACCCAAGCACCTCATATACCTCATCCAGTTTCGAAACGACCGATGAATGTCTTAGAGTTTCTTTTATCCGGAGAAATTTAGGCCTAACGAACCTCATCAAGTCCTTTTTTTCTGGAAATCTTATTCGTATAAATAAATAATTTCGAAAAACGCCCACGGTACTTCATGAATTGAATAGTTGTCTACTCCCATCTCATCGGACGTGACTCGTTCATGACGCAACTCCTCTATTGAGTCCATAATCCGATTCTGACGGGTATCAATATCAGTCGTCAAAAAGTTTTTGAATCAACTGTTGTGGTTTTCGTGGCATTTCCTTTGCATATCATTGATGGATTATCAGATTGTCAAAAACCAATGATCCTTCACAAGAATTTTGACATATATCGATGGTTCCAATCAGTCCCACACAGGTTCCATTACCTATAATGTTAAATCAAGGACCAACGTAAAAAGAATATCTCAAAAACATTGGAATTGGGCGTCAAAACGATCTTTAAAGATCTTGAAGCACCAGAAAACTACCACCGGTGCCAAAGGGGTTTCCGCTCATTTGACTATAACCCAAGCATCTCATATACCTCCTCCAGTGTCTAAACGACTGATGAATGCCTTAGAGTTTCTTTCATCCGGAGAAATTTAGGCCTAGTGAAACTCATCAAGTCCGTTTTTTTCTGGAAATCTTATTCCTATAAATAAATAGTTTCGAAAAACGCCAACGGTACTTCATGAATTGAATAGTTGTCTATTCCCATCTCATCGGATGTGCCTCGTTCATGACGTAACACCTCTGTTGAGTCCATAATCCGATTCTGACGGGTATCAATATCAGTCGTCAGAAAGTTTTGGAATCAACTTTTGTGGTTTTCGTGGCATTTCCTTTGCAAGATAATCACTGATGGATCATCAGATTGTCAAAAACCAATGATCCTTCACAACAATCTTGACGTATATCGATGCTTCCAATCAGTCCCACACAGGTTCCATCACCCATGATGTTGAATGAAAGACCAACGTAAAAAGAATATCTCAAAAAGATTGAAATTGGACTTCAAAAAGATCTTTGAAGATCTTCAAGCACCAGAAAACCAGAAAATCCCGCCTTCTGTTGGACCCATTAATCATTCCTCCAGTTCTGCTCATGAGGAGATATAAAGGGCAAAATGGGGTCTGAAGGAATGAAAGGAAGAGGTGAAATATTCCTTCCTCTTTCATTTAGGTTTCAGTCGCCTGTGCCGAACAGTTTCTCATTGCCTTAGCTTTGCCTCTTTCTTCTTGCGAATTTAGAGTATTGTCCGGGGGATTGGATTCATCAACTGATAGCGGACAGTTTTCATATCTGAAGTTTGGAGTTTAATTTGACTCCTTCATCATTCAGGGCAAAAGATACAGTGATAACTTCGCTGTCCGAGAGAGATCAAAAGATTGCTTCTACGTTCGGCGAAGGTGGAGCAATGCTATATGGAGGTATAGCTTCCCGCGGTGATTTTTTTGCTGGATTCGTAGAGGTGCATAGCGGGGGTGGCACGGCATCCAGAGGACAAGATGAAATCGGTAAATAGTCTGAGTTTGCGACGTTGAAGGTAAAATTTCAGTTTTTTGAAATTTTCGAAAGACTCTTGACATTTTTTCAATCGTCTCGAGGTCAAGGGAATCTAGGAAAAAACATTCCACCTTTATGGAGGAGGAACTTTCTGATGAAAAATTTCAACTAGTGTTCTCTTATAGAGGTAATAATTACGAAGATAATCGAAATTTATGTCCATCCATTAAGAAAAGTGAAAAAAAACAAAGGGTTGGTAAAAAGCATCTGCACTATTTTGGAAAAATCTTGAAAGGGAGTGGATTTAGAGATAAATGTCACACATTTTTTACAGGAAATTTAATTCTCTACAAAAAATCTTGACACATATTTTTGTCCACCTAGCCCCTTCCAAGATATTCCCAAAATAATGAAAACAAAATGAAGTGAATCCCTCAAACACGTGATAAAGGCATTGAAAAACTTCCAAAACAGTACAGGAGAGGTGTATTTCCAATCTTTTTCGGATAGAAACAAGAAAAAGGGCTCTGACAGAATCCAAAGGGGACGCAATGAACAGATAAAATCAATTGTCGTTAATCCAGAAGTCAGATTAATTCCACAAAAAAGTGGAATTGCCACACCAACGCGAACGAAAAGTGGAATTCACCAACGGAACTGGACCAGAGGTTTCATAGAAATAAAATAATGGATTGGATAGAGTCAGTTGACCCGGAAAACAACCCCAGTATTAAATTTCGACAGTATCTATCCGGTTCTATTGATGATTAATTATCGAGGCCTGAAGACATTTGATGAATCCGACTGTTTCGGCAGTTCCCCTCCTCAAATCCCTCCTCCCGGTCATCCCGGAACCCACTGTATAATAATATCCTCAACTTGTACAACATCATCGACGATTCGATGAAAACATCTCCCTATCAGACATCTCCCTATCAGACATCTCCCAACTACCTAATAAAATGTTGCAGAATGAAAATCCCGATGTCTCTAATCACCCGATCTACCTGATTACCCCGCGAGACTAGAATAATTCCGATATTTTAAGTATCACTTGAAGCAACAACTCGTGATTCCCGGCTGGATAGGAGAAACTCAAAGTGAACGAATAACCGACAAAATAGTCCCAACGAATTTTATTGAAACGAGTTTTATGAATCGTTTTACGATCATACCCGACTGACTGGAGCCTGCTGCACACGTGCTGCACAAACTCGGTGATAAAATGAATATTCGAAGGTTCATATTGTTGGAGAAATAAAGTTTTTCGCCATTTTTTAGGTGAACATTGGAGTGGCAAAATAATGAGAGGTCACAAATCACCAGAATTTATTTCAATTTATCCCTTGTCTTTGGAAAAATAACTGCTCTGATGATGAAATTGTCGAGAAATTATCAATAATTTTCTTGGAAATTCAATGAATTCATTAAAGAAAAAAATTCAACAGGTTGCCAGCTAGTTCCTCTCATTGGCATTAACATCCCAAAGCTGGGGCATTAATGCAGACGCATCAACAGGTGGCCCAAGTGTTTCTGTCCCCATGGGCAAAAATAAAATGAGAAAAATAAACTCGAGAGGAGAGTAATCCAAGATAGAATAAAAGAACACAACTACTGCTGTCATTCCGCGAATATTCCAACCAACGAATGAACGTTTTAGTTGAATGTTGGTCTTCACTGGAACCTCATTGTCCCGCATCTCCAGTTTCATGTTGGTGTACAACAGAAAATGGAGAGACATAAAAGACCACATCTCCGCATACTTTCTTCATATACTCCTCTCCTGTTCTGTTCTGGTATTTTTTTCAATGCCTTTATGACGTGTTCGAGCGATTCACTTGATTTTGTTATCATTATTTTGAGAATATCTTGGAAGTAGCTAGGTTAACAAAAAAATGTGCCAATATTTTCTTTGTAGAGAATTGAATTTCCTGTGAAAAATCTTTTGTGATATTTATCTCTAAATCCACTCCCTTCCGAGATTTTTCCGAAATAGTGCAGATGCTTTTTTTCAAGCTTTTTTTAAAATTTTTCTTAATCAATTGATACTAATTCCGATAAAGCCGAACAGATACTGACGAAATTCGGTCCTCAGGTTGTTTTTCGACTCTATGTTCCATACGCATTGGTGGGGGAATTCCACTTTTTTGTGGAATTACTCTGGCTTCTGTGTTAACGACAATTGATGTTATCTCTTCATTGCCTTTCTTTTTTTATTCTCACAGAACCCTTTTTCTCGTTTCTATTCGAAAGAGATTGAAACCACACCTCTCCTGTTCTGTTTTGGTATTTTTTTTTTCAATGCCCTTATCACGTCCTCGAGAGCTTCACTTGATTTTGTTTTCATTATTTTGGGAATATCTCGGAAGGGGCTACGTTCACAAAAAATGTGTCAAAATTGTTTTTGTAGAGGATCAAATTTTCCGTAAAAAATGTGTTGTGATATTTTTCTCTAAATCCACTCCCTTTCAAGATTTTTCCAAAATAGTACAGATGCTTTGTTCAACTCTTTGTTTTTTAAAATTTTTCTTAATCGATAGATATGAATTTCGATAAAAACGGAGAGATACTGTCGAAGTTCGATCCTGGGATTGTTTTTCCGGGTCAATTCACTCTTCCATCAATTTTTTTATTCTCTATGAAACCTCTGGTCCAGTTCTATACGCGTTGGTGTGGGAATTCCACTTTTTTGTGGAATTACTCTGGCTTCTGGGTTAACGACAGTTGATCTTCTCTCTTCATTCGCCTCAGTCTCTTCATTGCCTCCTTTTTTTCATTCTCCCAGAGCCCTTTTTCTCGTTTTTATTCGGTGGAGAGTGGAACTACCCGGGGCATCTTGTTTATTTTACCCGTCAGCTCGCTGACACTCGGACATTCGTTTAAATTTAGAATTCAATGGGATCCTTTTAAAACGTAAAACGTACGCTTTTCGATGTTTGTGGGGATGCTCGCGGGTTTACGGACGGTTTTTCAAATGCTATTTGGGTACAGAAATTTAATCAATCTTTCGCTCATTATTGGTTCATTTTTGTGTCATTTATGATGGTTGGAAAACTCTAAAAAAATCACGAATGTGAGGAATACAGTATAGGTTATACCTGATTTTTTTGTAATTTTTTATTTTGTATGAATCCATTTTAGAAAAATCAGTTCCTTCGAAAATGAAAAATTATATTTTTTTTTGCTATTCATTTTTTTGTTATTGTTCATAATGCCTCGAAAATTCTGAAAAAATTCATGAATCCGAAGAAAATATTCACTGCTGTCGCTGAATTTTTTGAAATTCCTATCTTGAATCTGAAGTACAAAAAATCTCATTCTTTCAAGAATACGAAATATGACAATTTTTCAAATTTAACAATCCATTTTCTTTTTAATACTGCCAGTAGCTGAAGAATTCTGAAAAAAATCGTGAATATGAAGAAAATAATCAGGGTTGTTTCAGAATTTTTTGAGATTTTTACTCAGAATTTGATCCACTAAAAAAAATATGCGTCATAACTTATTCTTTTGAGAATGTGAAATTAAACAAACTTCTATTCATCTCTATTCTTATTTTATTACTGGCAGTGTCTGAAAAAATCTGTAAAAATTCATGAACATGCAGACATGATCGTAGATGAACCCTGAATTTTACCAGATTTTTATGCGTCATTTATCCGTTGTAAAAAATGAATTATTGAGTGACTGAATTTTGCCTCCAGCTTTAGATTTCGTGGGCCGGAGAGATGAATCGGGTGGGGGGCCATTAGGGGCCCAGCGGCAGCGAGGGAGGGGGTAGTGCCTCGAGGGCCTTGTCAGTCTTCTCCCGTTCTGTAGTTTCTATACTTCACCGAAAACCAGAAAGTCAGCTTGTCAAATTAATCACGGCTGACCAATCCATCAGCGAGAATTCCTAGGACTATCGGGAGATTCGTTTTTTCCAGTCTTTCTGGTGGGTTAGCGGACTCCCGAGAATTAGAATTCCTCGATTCATTATTGTTGTAATGACCCCTGAAAAATCGATTCTTTTTGCAATTAAGGATTTATCGTGATTGAAAAACACAATAACGAGAAAAGTTTCAAAGACAATTTCTAAATTTCAAAAGTTAAAAATTTATTTTTTGTTCCTTTCAATTTAGAAGAGGGACAAAATTATTGTAGAGTAACAAAAACAAGTTTTGTTTCACGAAATCGATGGATTTAGCGATGACTGAGAGTTCACATAAGGGGAATAAATTCCTCGTGTCAAAGTGAAATGCAAAGATTGACAGGTAGAGGGGACAACCGGTAATCATAAAACTGTATACGCTTTCGTATTAAATTCACGAACCATCTTAACCAATTACCAACTGTTATTGCTCACTTTTGCTTCTCACTGTTCAAACAGAGGACGGGCACTTGAGTGTAAATAAGGAATTAAAAAAATACCCGATGAATATACCCCTTGAAACATAAATAAATCAACATTTCACGAGAATTAAAAAAAAAGTAAATCAATGCCGAAGTTATTCACTAAAATGACCTCGGAAAAAATAGAAATAAAAATACGAAAATTTCGGAATGTTTCATCGTCTGACCCTTGGACTTTCATTTTTTCATGTAAAAAAACTCATGAAGGATAAATTTTTTTATTCGGAAAAAAAAAAGAAATCATTCTTCAAAATCAGGTTTTTCACCGACTAGGCACCGACTAGGCACTGACTAGGACGCGTAGTAGAGTTCGTTACGGGATTTGCGGAGCGAGCCGATAATTTAAAAAGAGTTCATCATAAAACTGTATACGCTTTCATATTAAATTTCCGAACCATCGATACCAATATTGAAATAAAAATGCGAAAATTTTGAAATTTCTTATCGTTTGATCCTTGGACTTTCATTTTTTCATGCAAAAAACTTGGAAAGGATAAAATTTTTTATTCAGAACAAAACAAAATCATTCTTTAAAATGACCTTTTTCACCGGCTAGGCACTGACTAGGCACTGACTAGAACACTCAGTAGAGTTCGTTAAAAGATCTGTGGCGCGAGCCAATGATCCAAAAAGAGTTACCACACAAACTGGTTTTCGCCATTTTTTTAAATGTACTTCTGCGCATGTACCGAGGTCTCTCATTTTTATTCCAGCCCCTGCGCATCTCACCCGCATCGGGGAGAGGAAACCCCTCGAGGTACAGCCACGCGGCATAAACTCGTCTCTCTCATCCCAATTTTCTTTTATTCTTTGTTTCTTCAGGGACAAAACATCAAACTGTGACTCATCTCCCCGTGGAAATTTCGGGCGGAGATTAATGCCCTTTATTGACTCGGGAGATGAATATGGAAAGGGGGAATTAAAATATAGGGGCATGCGGTGACTAATTTTTTTGTGGAAAAAAAACTATCTGTCGAGTTTTTTGATTGAGAATTGAAATTTCTAGATTTCTTTTTTTTAGATTTTTTTGAGGGACAGATGCAGCGGAAAATTATGAAAAAAAATGGGAGTGGGGGGCGGTGGATGCAACTCTTTGATTTTTTTAAAGATTTTTTCGTTATTTCTTATGTAATTAAAAAAATTAAGGGAAGTGTCAACTCCTTTTGATCGAGAATTGAAATTTATAGATGTCTTTTTTCTATTTTTTCTTGGAGACGGATACGGGAGAAAATTATAAACGAAATTTAGGGTGCGTAAGGGATGGTGAACGTACCTCTGTGAATTTTATTAAGAATTTTCTTTATTTCTTATATAATTGAAAAAATCGGGAAAAGAGTCAACTCTTCGATTGAAAATCAACATTTCTGGATATCTTTTTTTGAGAATTTTCTTCGCTTCGCAAGTAATTAAAAAAATTAAGGGAAGTCTTGGCTCTCTCTGACCCGAACTAATTCGCCCGATTCCATCAACTCCAGGGATTCCCTTTTACCCGATTCCACGATCACTCAAGCCCCGCGAAAATTTGAATATTAAAATCAGTCTGGGCCTCTCAATCCCGTCGAGCATTGTCCATTCTTTCACGAAAAAAAATGCCTTTTGTGAAACGGTTCCACCCTCAACCACTGGCTTGCACTCTTCGCTGCCCACCACCGTTGGTCCCTCATTCTTGGGAAGACCCCCGTACGATCAAGAGATACGATAACGCTTTTGCGACCACCAGAGAGAGAGAGAGGGCGAGGTAGAGATAAGTGTATATACACTCGTCACGCCCGTGTCCCGTAGCCATGTCGAAGACCCAGGATATCTTCATCGTTCTCCAAGCCCTGACTCTCGCCTCTCTGTCCTTACGATACACGTGGGTGGTGCTAATCGGGGAAATCGTGATCAGCATCGCGGGAATTATTTTTTTCTCATTTTTTCCACTTTGTGGGGATTAATCTCCAAAAATCTTGAAAAGAAAATTTTTCGCAAATTTTTTTCTTGAAGATAACTTGGAATTTTGATAATTTTATCACTTTTTTTTCTGTGATTTTATACATTAATCCGCAGAAAATTGTGAGATAGCTCTAACAATTCACACATCCTGGGAGGATTTCATAAAAGAACGTAAACGAATCCACAAACTCATAAATTTCGAATTATGGCGGAGTGGAAGAGCCAGGGAGAATGAAAGAAACCGACGGAATGAGTTGTGTCAAGAATCTCGGTTTTGTGAGAATAAAAAAAAATGTTTGATTAGTTTTTGTGGAATTATTAGGGTTATATGGGTGGAATCAAAGGAGGGATTCGATGCGGGGTTCCATCTTCTGTTAATTTTTATAAGTTTATAACGAGTAGAAAACAATAGGAATATTTCATCGATTTTTTTTTCATTTTTTATTCGATAATTCATGTCGAATCGTGTCTAAAATCAAGATTAAACTTCCCAAATTCTGTTTCTTGATAAAAAATAACAACAATTGAAAAATTATGAATGAAAGAACAATTAAAGCAAAACACTCAGTTTTGTCACACGTAACACGATATTATTCACAAGTAAATATCTAAAATTGTTGTCACAAAGTATTAAAATACGAGAATACGGATGATCTCTCGTAATTCTGTAGCAATCCTGTATTATTATCGTAACTGTTTCACACATTTTTAACCCGAATATAGTCTCCTAAATCCAATTGACATGTGTAACAACGGATTCCGATAAAATATTTTCAGCTACTTAACAAAAAATACCAGTGAGACCTCATGAATTTATTCATAATCCGCTACACATTTTACTCCAATTTTTTTTTACCAATACTAATGACAACAATTTTCCACGTGCCCCGGCGATCATTAAAATTAATCTCTCGACTGAGGAGTGACCGTTAAACCTACGAATGGTGTTAAACCACCGAAAAACCAGATTGAAAATTTGAATTGTAAATTATTTCTCACGGGGAAAAATTACGATATTCGGTCACAGGATTTTAATCTTCGCATTCAATGACAGAGGAAGGGACGAAAAATATGAAAAAAGAAAACCTGTTGTCGAGCAAAACCAGAAGTGCAGCATGCGATAAACCTGAATTATCTAGAAAAACATTAAAGATATCTTGAAGATATCCAAGTACTTTAGCTATTCTTTCTTCAGTGAAACGCTTTTCTGCATTTGTAGTCGAACATCAGAGATTTCATTCGAGCCCCATTTGCCCATAAGTTTCCGGACATTTTACGATGATTTTACTATTAAAACTTTGCAAGTCTGAATTTGAATTTCAATATTGAACCATTAGAAACCATTTTGAAAATCTAGAAAAAAAATTAGAACTTTGAGTTTGGAGGAAGATTGATGGAATAATCTTAGTTTTGAGGCTTTCGCGGCCATTATTAATGACGTGGTTGGCTTCCGGATGGATGCCGCGTTGAGTTTCAGCATTGCGCCGACGTTTCGCAAACATTGCAGTCTGCATCTTCAGGGCTATGAGCTCCGATTCTGAGCTCCGATGTGTGGGGGCAGTCCTTATATACCTTCCCTTGTGGTGGTGGGAGAAGGGGAAGGGGGGGGGTCAGCCAATCATATGTTTTTAATTGATCAGCTGGTCAATTAAAAAACCGGGAGGACGGTTTTCCAAATGGGGTTCACTTGATATCCTCTGTCCCTGTTGAGGTTGTTAGGAAAAAATTGTCATCATGATTATTCCTACTATTCCTTTCTTGTATACAACCGATGGTCTGTTTTACAGTTCTATCTCTCTCCTCAGCCCTTCGATAAAATGGTAATAGCAAAATTGTATTTATGGATGTTCTACACCTTTTCGGTCAAAATTCACGTTTTTTTAATTTTTCTCGCGAATTGTCGGTCGGATTGACGCGAAAAAATATAACGTTTCTGCATTTTGTCATTATTTAATGACTCGCGAAGTTGCAAGGTGGTGCGATCATTTTTGTGCATTTTTGCTAAACGTTTAAAAGGAATCACAAAATTGTAGAAAAAACGCAGGAAAATGATCCCACCACCATGACACTACGTGAGCCATTAAATAATGACAGAACACAAAAACGTTATATTTTTTTCCGTCAATCCGATCGACAATTCGCCAGAAAAAGGAAACAAAACGTGAATTTCAGCCAAAAAGGTGTCGAACATCCTTATGATGCATCCTTGAATGAATTTGAAACATCACATTTGAAGAAACCATCAGAAAGCTCACTTTCAAGGAAATTCATGAAAAATTCGAAATTTTCAACAATTATCATAAATCAAATTAATCAATATAGCTATCGTAATCATCTTTCCACTTCGACTTAATGGCATTAAAACAAACATTTTAAGCTATGATTGAATTCATTTGAAGCATGATATTCAAAGATATCCCAGGAATTCTGATTTTCGAAAAATTCAAAATTTTTGCAAATTTTCAAATAAACTAAAATAACAATTATTGCTATTGTCTATTTTTGAACTCGGTCAAAAGGACATTTAAACGAATTTTTTAAACCGCCATTCAATGAATTCAGAACATTTTTTTAGTTATTGTGGGACAACCGATTTTCGAAAAAATTTGAAAATCACCCAAACTAATCGATGAATTAAATTTTAATTAATGGCGTTCGATAGGGCTCAGAATACCTAGATTTGAAAAAAAAAATAACCCAAACAATCCAAAATTTCAATTTGAACATTTGCAAAGCTTCCATTCAGAGGCAAAATTGAAATTTTAACTTACGAGCATTTTCTATAAATAATTGACAAACAATCAATTGTTCACTATAAAAATCATTTCTTCGGAATTGTAACAAATTTACTAATATTCAGTTTAGAATGTTAAAAAAAAAGATAACTCTGCATAAAATCTAATTTTAATGACGCAGAACATTCATGATATTTTTCAAATTTTTCTCACGCCTTTAATTGACAAATTCGATGAATGAAAATGATTGAATCTGTACTGTGATCAGTACCAAATTGTAAAAGATACTTGGATATCCTTAAAAAGATCTTGATCCTCAAATTATTTGAAAAAGAATGAATAAAAATCTTTTGAAGACAATTAATCATAACCAGAAGGCACTTTA
The DNA here is from genome assembly GCF_001412515.2 of Diachasma alloeum. NCBI lineage: Eukaryota > Metazoa > Arthropoda > Insecta > Hymenoptera > Braconidae > Diachasma > Diachasma alloeum. The sequence continues at coordinate 888,159 of NW_021680466.1, read as the reverse complement.
ATCATTTAAAAAACTCCCATTGTACGATGGGTCATCCCTCAATCACTCCTCCGATTTTTCAAAACCTCGGACCACTCCAATACCACAAAGACTCGACCCAAAAATAGCGACGAACATTCATAAACATCAGCGTCACCCCCGGACTGATGATTAAGGACTCCCTTAACACGTTGAGAAACGGGGAAAAAATGAGAATGAGAATATGAAAAAAAATCATCTCCTATGAGAAAATAAAGGATAACGGCCCTGAAGTGTAAAGGAATTGCTCCTCACACGCACACATCGGGCCATCAGCTCATTTCTTTTCACTGATGGAGAGAAAAAAAACACCACACTCAAACCTTAAAAACCCTTTTATCCCAGAGGGCCCATTCTCCCTCCCCCTCATCTCCTTTTTCAGTCATTCCAACTTTCAGATTAATTATCTTTCATATTGGAAGAATAAATTAGTGTACAAAATAGAAATATTATAAAACAAATTCTAAACGAAGAAATTATAATTTTTTATTCAAAGAATTATTTTAAAAAATGAACCGATATGTTTGACCCTTATGGCCCTCAAGATTGATATGTCCAGACAATATTACTCACCATAAAATTCATATTGACACAAAAATCCAAAAAAACCTACAATGTGGTACTTCCAATTATCAAAGGTCAATTTCAACCGTTCACGCTAAATCTCACGTTTCAATGGAATAAAAAAATCCCTTAAAAAAAGTTGGAGCTTCCCTTACGCACTGTATCACAATTCCCACTTTTACGAGATACTTAAACCTTTAAACGGGTCACACGGGGTGTACACGAGATGCTCCCGTCTCACATTTCACTGAAAAAAAAAATTGGGGAAATCGGTTAACCCCGTATCTGCGCCGATATTTTTCTCAGGGATTAAATCGAGCATGCGGATTTCTGGGGTTTCCTCTCTGCATTCTCCCCACCTCGCCCTCTCAAAATACCCAGTCTTTAGGGGGAAAAAAATGCAGGTAGATATATTATTACCCGAAAGGTGGTATCTACCTGCGCACGCGTTCCAAGGGTGACGAAAAGGGCGAAAAAAAATTACGCAAAAAATTGGGGAAGGAGATTACGAGAAGTGGAAGTGAAGAATTGCGGAGGGGTGTTTTTTTTCAGGGGTTGAAATGGGGTAAAAGTGAGTTAATAGTCGGTAAAACGGTACTCACCCCTGACCCTGGGCTACACAATCTCCTTTTTTATCCCGTTTTTTGTAACGGGAAAGGGGCAGAAAGAGTAGGAAATACCTTTGAGACGGTTCCTTTATTTTATTTGGATTTTTTTTTTGAGTTTAGGGATAGGAAATTTGAGAGATGAACGAGGTAAGGATTTCCAGCGCCCTTGAGATTTTTTTTCATGTGAGAAGGTACTTCCGGGCTGAAATGATGTAACAGATGGCTTGAAAGATGATTTTTATTCATCTAAAGTTTGAATTTCGGGACTTTTCGGGTGCAGTAGATCTCGATTGTGAAGGCATCAGCGTCTACGCCAGGAGCTGCATGTAGGCGAGAATTATCACTTGCATCATCAATCGACCATATAGAAACACAGGAATAGAAAATGCCAGGGTGATGGAATCATCCCCCGAGGAGGCGCACCTAAAAAACGTCAAATCACGCCAGCTAACTTTTCCCAAATTCTCCAGAATGCAAGCAATTCTACGGTCCCACCTATTGAATCTTCCCAAATCAACTGCAAAGCCTTTTTTGTTCCCTCCATTTTTATATCTCGAACCCAGACCTACCCCCTCCCACCCCCTACCTCCCAATCACCCCTCCTGAATAATCAGAACCACGAAAAACAGTCGAAAAAACCCTTCGCAAAATTGGCAACGGTTGAAAATAATCAATCGAAGAATTTCTCATCCTTCCTCTCGTGTTTCACCATCTTGATATAAACTGCACACCACCACTCCCTTCATCCCATTCACCCAGGGGGTCTATTTCTCCCCCCCTCCCCAAAAAGTCTCTTTTCCATCCTTTCCACAGGTATCTCTCGCCTCTCGCCAATATTACACAATGAAAAGTGGGACTCTCTAGTCAGTAGATTCTATTCGAAAAAACGGAATATCCTCATATACCTGGATCACCCCCTACCCCCTATCCTGAAGCATCTCAGGTAGCTTCCAAATAAAGAATAAAAAACCAGAGGTGAAGGAAGTGGAGATTAAAAAAATGGGAAAAAAGTGAAGGGAAGGCTTAAGGGAGGCCCTCACTATCCGGGGATCCTCACCCCCCTCTCTCCTTTTACCAAGGGTGGATCGATGACGTGTCTCAAAAATTATGTAACAACCCCTTATATCCCGTTTCAACTTTTTTAGATTTTTTTTCTTACGGTATTTATTTTTCCACGTTTTCCTGAAGACTTCCCATGCCCTGTTATTTCATCCATCATACAGATGTTGACGGATGCGTAGCGGTAATTTATTGGGGCATTGCGTGTTGCATCGAGTCCGTTGAGGTTTTTTTCCTTTTGTTATTTTGGAGTTCAGTAGATAATATAAGAATTGAAAATCTACCAGAAAAGGCGAAACGCCAAAGGTTAGGAATTTTGTAGGTTAATTTTTAGGTTAGGTTTGTAAATTGACGGTTAACTTTGGAATGAGTGACTCTAGAGGAAAAAGCTTCGGGAACTTTTTGTAGTTGACAAAATTTCCCATGAAAAATATTTCATAATATTTTCAATTATAACCACTCATTAACGAGATCATGACCTTTAAAGTGATAAAAAATTATTCAGTTTTCAAGTTTCATTAAATTTCAGGTTTCGATAAATTCCTCTATAAAAAATGTAAAAATTGAGACGATCCAAGCACACTTCTTCCCAAGAAGGAATGGTATTCCTCCGCTGAAGAATCACCCAGTATTTTTCATTGTAAACAGAGAACCCTTTTGAAATAAATAAAAAAAAAAAGAAATCCTGAAATTTCTCAAATAACGATCGGGTCAACGTTGAGATATTTCGAAACGCGAGAAACACAGGCGTCCCGCTGTGAACGGTGCACATACGAAATACAGAGGGGGAACCATAGGGCAACGAAGCCAAAAGACCAAACATCGCTCTTTGGGTTTAAAAATCATGGCACTTAACGATCGTACACGATATCTTCTCTTCTAAAAAAACAACATTTGCCTGTGTCTACACACACTACCCCCCACCCTCCCACACATTCCATTGAAATAATTCACAATGTGGCAAAATTATTTTCCCTGCTCTATGACAACGAAAAAAATTTTTTTTTCGACGATGTTTATTAACATAAATAATAAGTACAACGAGTAACAATATTTACAAGGTTTAAAGTTTTTACATGTACTAGCGCCAGCACTAGCGTTGATGCTTTTTCATTATGCTCTTTTGAATTGTTTATAATTATTCTCATTGCAAAAAGCAATACGACCGATCAGAATCATACGTCCCAATTTATCAGCTATTAAATTCTCACATTACCATTAATGATTTGATCATGTTCTAATTCCTATGTTCACTGAATAAGATTTTAATCATAATTACAATTGAATTCCTTTTAGGACACATTTTAGAGTGTGAATTTCTGGAACTCAATGTTTGTTGATGTACAGAGAGAAATATTCAATAAAAATTACGTATCTTTTCTGTAATTCCGGAGCGAAATGTGGTTGTAAGAAATTTTACGGAACTGTCACGTAATTTTCAGCTGAATCTCCTGTGAAAAATTACGATACCGTCACTTAAATTTTCTGAGCCGATTCCGTAATCGGTGAGCGAACTGTGAGTTCCGTAATTTTTACTGAACATTTCTCTCCGTGTGCTCCTGTAAAAGTGTGTGCCCACACTGTTATCAATTTTTAGTTGGTTCACATGGTAATTCAATTAATCTGTTATTTATCTCATCAATATAGTTCCGGGCTTAGAATGTTGTCATCTCCTGTTTTCTGCACCAAATAAAAAATTGAAACTTAATTTGGAATATTGAGTCACAGCTTTTTTTTTATTCATATCAGAAATTTTGTATTTGGATATTAATATTATTTGTTCAAAGTGAAAAAATCGATCATCATTTTTACTGTATTGCAGTCAGATTCTCCTATCCTTAACGTCAAAAACGTGAAATAATCTCATAATTTTAGCTATTCATTCTAATCAACTTTGTTCGAAGAAAACTTTATGGTAAACGCAATATTAACAAAGTAGAATTATTCTATTGTTCCTCTGACCTAAAATATTGGAACAATTATGATTCGTTTATTCATGTTTCATAGAATGGTATTCAATTCTCTTTTGTTTGTTAGGCGGGCTTCATGAAAATTGGATGCAAGACGATTGTACTCATGAAAACCACCTTACTTTCTCCATTCGTTTGACTCTTAAAAAAAATGAAATTTCATGGACAGTTGACTTCTAATTTTCAGGACAGTGACACTGAATGCGATTTAGGGCGGAAAAAATCATTAAATTTTAGGTTTCACTGAAAATTCAGTAAAATTTCAAAATTTTAAGCAGCATAAAAATGAGAATTCCTCAATTTATTTGAATTTCCAATCTAATATGAATATTCAGTGCCAAATTAAATTGAATTTTCAGTGAAATCTGGAATTTCATGATTTTTTTCTCCCTAAATAGCATTCACTGTTCTGAAAATTCAAGAATATATGAAGAATATAAGAAAAAATGGAACTGAAAATTATAGTTCTCTTTGATTTTTCCACGAAATTCTAAATTTTCGATGACGAAATTCTTTGAAATTTTAGTGGGAATTTTCCTCATCCAAATGTCAGCGAATAGAATTGCACTATGCGACTGTTATTTCATATAGTCAACACAGTATTCAGCTGACAATTTTTGATAATTCAACTGGTAATTTTTCATGTTGACTATATTTGTGGAAAACAAAAGATTCCGTGGTCGAGTGAACCCCTGGTTGGAACTGTCACATGGATTTTGTCTCATAGTGCAATTCTTTTGGCCGACATTTGGATGGGAAAATTCCCTCCCGAATACTACTCGAGATTCAAAATTAATCGAGTAATTCCCTCAAGGTTCCCTGCACACAAACGAAGTCGTCGAGTTTTTCAGGAAAAATCAGGTTTTTAACCTGACAAACTTGACTCCTTCGTTTGTTTGCAACGAACCTATCGGGAATTGCTCGATAATTTTGAAGCTCTCGTGGTATTACTTGTAGTGATTGAATTTGATAAAAATTTCCAAAAAGTGTACCGGAAATTTCAGGCAAAGAGTTTTAACAATGTATCCACCATGTTCGAGGTCGTATTTTCGATTCAAGATATTGTCCATGCTTTTTTAATACAGGATTTTACATGAAGTTTGCGGATTTGTATTGATCATGATGTGTGCGGAAAAGGTGAAAAATTTTTGTTAGAGAAAACTGAGGTTTAGGGAAGAAAAAAAACCCTAAAATAAACGAAAATGAAATTTTTCATAAAAATTTCAGCAGAATAAATTGACAAAAATAACGGGGCAAAATGGGCATGAGATCAATGTTTGGAATCGGAACTTTCCCTGTCTTTTGAATGGAAGAAAAGTCTGGATTTAAAGGGCAATTGTCAATCACCTGTTTCCCCGTAAAACCAGAATTACCAGAAACTGGGAATCGAGATGTCTCAATTTCACTTTTTTTCCCCAAAAAAAAATTGTAGCGAGGGTTCTCCCCCCTGTTTCCAACGGGTGTTTAAACCCCCCTCTCGGTAATTTCCGGCACAACCCCTAGCCCTGCCCCGACCAATGGGAAAGTCGGTGCCCCCCACCCTCGCCCGGTGCACACCTTTCCCCCGGCGTTTCCCCTTTTCCACGATTTTTGGGGAAAATTCCGAGACTCACCGGGCAGTCTTGTGGGATCGGTAGCCCGGGGCCTTTAACTCGGAGGATTTAAATTCCACGAGACGTGTGACTGTGATTTAAATTTTAAATCTCTAGTCTTACTTTGGAAAAACATTTTTGAGTGACTTTTTTTTTATAATTATCTCCTGGGGATAGTTGTCACGGGATGATTGACATCTTCACTGAATTTAGGACGTGAAGTATTTCATTTTGTGAGTGAAACTAATTTTTTTCTCAAGTTTATTCGAGTGAAAATTTTTTTTCGTGACATTTTGATGATTCTATAGAAAATGAGAGATTTTTTGGAGAAAACGCTCCGGGAATTCCTCCCACAAAACAAATTCTGCGTTTTTCTCATCTAGAACCGCTCGTTACTGAGATGATTATTTTTAAAAAATTGACCTGTCATTTTTTACCTTTTTCCATTTTTTAGTTTTCATTATTAAATTTTATTTCTCATCAAATTTCAGTACCTCTCAATTTCACAGATATTAATTCCCCCTGCCCCTGCAAGAATCGAATTAACCAGAAAACCAATTAAAAATGTAATCAAATAAAAACAGCCCCTAAAATTGCATTTAATCTGAAATTCAAAAATACCTAATCAATCCCAATACAATCGCCATAATTCTCGTGAAGAAATACGACTGACCCATAAAAAAATAGTCCCGCAGAAATGAAAATAAAAGGACTGGCCGACGTGCGGTTCTAAATCTAAATCATAAACCCGATGATTTAGCGCGAGTTCGAGACTACGAGATATGAAAATTCGTGAGTGCAATAACAAGTCATCTCCTCTTCGATTTAATTACCTTCTCAGTCATTCATTAAAGCTCTAGATAGATTCTGACTTCCCCGTCAGTATTTGTTTAAATACTAGGAAAATAAATCTCGTCAATCAATCAGCATTCACGTCTAATTGAACCATTTCGAGAGGAAAAAAGGTTTCACGTTTGTGTAAACATAGCATAAAAACGTGAGGGGTTGAATGTGTTTGAGGAAATGAGTCTGAATGTTTATTTTCATTGCGTCACGGGGATTCGGAAGAGAATAAAAAAACTGCAAAAATCATTTTCAAATTTCTTTAAAATTTTTTGTCGTCTAAGGTCAATTAATGAACTTGTTCCAATCCATATCCAAAAATGTTCTGAAATCAGAATTCCAAAATTCCATGAATTTTTTTTGTTATTGCTTTTGCATTGAATCGTTCACTTTTAAGTTTTGGATTTTTTCTGTTACATCGACCCAGTATGATTCAAAAAATTCGAAAATGCAATTTTTAGACCTCGTCCGTACGTGTGTGTGCATGTGTGTACATATGCAATAAAGTTTTTCTTCAATTGTTCGCTAATGAATGGATGGAATTGTATCTTTTTTTCCAACTGTAGGTATTGTTGAGCCCTATCAATCGCAATTAATTAAATTTTAATTTATCTATTAGTTTCATCAATTTTCGAATTTTTTCGAAAATCGGTTGTCCCACGATAAGTAAAAAAAATGTTACGAATTGATTGAATGACGGCTTCAAAAATCTGTTCGGATGTCCTTTTGATCGAGTTCGAAGATGAAGGCGATAGCAATAATCGTTATTTTGATTTATTTGACAATTTGCAAAAATTCTATATTTTTTGAAAATCAGAATTCCGGGGATACCTTTGAATATCATGCTTCAAGTGAATTTAATCATAGCTTAAAATGTTTGTTTTAATGCCATTAAGTCGAAGTTAAAAGATGATTACGATAGCTATATTGGTTGATTTGATTTTCACGATGATTGTTGAAAATTTCGAATTTTTCATGTATTTCCCTGAAAGTAGCTTTCTGATGGTTTCTTCAAATGTGATGTTTCAAATTCATTCAAGTGTATGTGTAAATAAAATTTTTCTATTAACATATTATCGAAGGGCTGAGGGAAGAGAACCGTAAAAAAGACAATCGGTTGTATCGAAAAAAGGAATAATAAGAATAATAATGATGATAACATTCAACTGCGTTGAAAATCTGACAAAATTAGTTGAAAAAAAATCTTATCCAATTTAATGAAATGAAATAAACAATGAATTATACATGATAGAGGGAAATGGTGTGCAAAATAACCATTCGGCGGAAGCATATTGTTCATTTATTAGCAAAAATAACTGTACCCTATTAGACAATTACTCCTGAAATTTCAAGTAAAAAATTTTGAAACTTTTAACAATCACTCAATATTCATACAATATTTTCATGTATTTCGTCATTGAAAAATCAGTGGAATTATGGAGTATTCAATGGAATTGCATTTTTGAGGTCCATATGATAATGAAGATTATTAAACAATTTGACAATTCAAGGAATAATGTCCCTGATTTTTCAGTCCATTGAAAATTCACTTGAATGTGATGTTCAATTTCCGCAACGAATTTCAAAATTCTACATGTAATTGCAATATCAGTGATAATCTAACCTGAAAAGTCCAATTATTCCAAATTTTCAACCTGACTGTAAGTGAAGTTGAATTCCATGAACGATTTGATCTTCAATTGAATTCAACTTCACAAAATTGAGAATTCAAGTGCAACTATTACTTAATTTTCAAAAAAAAAAAAATTTAAGTGTTCTACATGCAATACAGGAGCCATTTCCCACTGGTCTTTTTTCATTTTCAGGAAAAGTCAAGGTGAAAGAGGAGAAGGACGGATCATCAATGGCACCAGGTAGTCCCCCCACGCCGCCCCACACCCCCCAGAGTCCGTCGCGTCAACCCAATCCCCCCGGTAATTTATCCCAATCGAGTCAAACCCAGAGCATATCCCCAAATATTCAAAATCCCCTTCAAACACTCGCTAATTCACCCCTAAGTCAGATACTCATACAGAATCCCGCATTAGCACAATTGTTACAACAAAATCCAGCTATACTATCCCAAAATCCACAATTGGCCCAGTTACTGCAACAAAATCTTCAGGCACACATGGGAAATGTATTGTTTCCCACAAATTCAAGGAGAGACGAGTCTGAAGAATCACGGGTAAGTCAACTATCACTATTAATCCCTTTTATTTCCATGAAAAAAAATTGAGTTCATTGACCTGACGATTATAACATATTAAAGCCGGAAATAACGAGGAAAATTAGATGACAATGGAAATAGCTTCCTATGCGGGTCTCTTTTCTCCATCAATTGTCTTGAATTGGATCAATTCTCCCTTCAATCATCCCCAGAAAGAAAGAAAAAAACATCAGTCGCCTGCAGAAACAAAAATGCTGACCGTAACCTCAAAAATTAAAATGAATTTTTTTTGTCAGTTATGCACCACTGCAAATATCCATAAATAGTAAATACGGCTGATCGACAATCAGACACGCCTGTGTGGATTTCCCCGAACGAGTAGGGAAGGGTACAAGACCATTGTTTCGTCGTTAATCGTTCATAGCGAATGAAATTTTTAACGGCCGGCAGTTAACCTTAACGAACGCCTCGAGCCCGCGGGCAACATGACTCGTCCAGCCACTCACCTCTTCTCTCCCTCCTCTCAACTTGGAGTTCTTCATAAATGAATTTTCTTCTCATGGAATGAATGGGGATAACCTCAAAATCATATTTCAATAGGACCTAACCTCAAACAATAAAAAATACACTTTGAAAATTTGCCAATATCTCGGAAACCATTGATTCTAGACTAAAACACTAAAAGACATTTTATGTCGGGCTCAAAATTGAGCCCAAAAGTTTCCTCTTATCTTTTCACCAAAACCCGATAACAACCGCGATAAATCGCTTCCCTCATTGATCATTCTCAAACTCCAAAACCTTAACCTAAAAAACTACAGCACGGCGGGAAAATTCAAATCGTGGGAAAATTTTTACCCCCTCTCCCATAATTCAAATGTTCCCATAACCACGACCTGAAAAATTGCAAATATCTCGAGAATTATTGGCTCTATCTAAGAACACCATAGAACCTTTTATGTCGATGACAAAATTCTGCACAAAAGTTCCTTTTAGCATTTTCAGCCAAACCCCATAATAACCGAGATAAATCCCTTCTTTTACCGATCACAACGGAACCGCGGCAAAATTAAAACCTCCTCATCCCTTCCCGTAACCATTCACCTCAAGCGCAACAAACCCATATTTTTATCCTTCCCAAAAAAAAAGTGAAAACCAAACTGCAAAAATTGTTATGCAAAAGAAAATCCATACAAAGGCATTCACCCCAAGAAGGGGAATCCCCTCTTTCTTTCCGCCTTGTCCTGAGTATATATTCCATACGTTTATTTTCAGCGAAAGAATTGAAATTATTCCTCCGATTTTTGTCGTGTCGTTTACATTACTTTTCGCCTTTGAATATTAATGGGCATATGCTCTTGTGGCACACAGAAACTGCGTTATGGAATATATAGCCAAGCGAGCGACTGAGTGGGGAGGGGGGGGGGGAGGCGGTAGGAGGAGAAGAAGACGAAGAAGTAACAACGGGCAAACGCCGGTATAATACTCGACTCTTAACGTTATTCTATTGTTTGCAAATCAGCTCTATTGTTTTCTCATATATACCCTAGCGTTGGCACACCAATGGGTGCCCCCCTTCCGCCCCTGCCCCTTGCATGTTCATCCCCCTCCCCCGCAGGTATCTGGCGCTCCTGGCGCCCCCCACCTCAATGACCAACGTCACAAGTTGTCTTTTCTTCATCTCATCCCGTGGATTTAATGCCCTCATAATGCTGTTATGGTGGACTCTATGAATTTATGATGAATTTTATTAATGGAAAATAGAGGGAAAAAAGGGCATTGAGTGTAATTGTGTTTTTAAGGGATATTTTATGGAGAAGTGTTGAGGTTATGGTTTTTTTTCTTTCTTTAGAGAATGGAAGTTGTGGAGAAATTCATGGGAATGCTTTTTTTAAATTATAATAAATTCGCAAAATTCGTTAGAATAATGAAATTTCTAACATCAAATTTTTAATTTTTTTCGTTGACTTTTTCAATTCGACGCTATCCACGATTGCACCATTTGACATGAATTATAAATTCCCTCTCGCATCGGATCGTCAGCTAGGGCTTCTGAAATCGTACAGGATTCGAATAATTTCGTTGAGCTCTAGGGCTTCACGTCCCCCTTTTACCATTTTCTTATTATTTACTTCTTCCTTATCATTCACACTGTCCTAAAGCTTCCCAATCAGTGTCACTGATCGAAAAAAATCTATTTTTGTTCTCATGAACCGACAAAAACAAATAACAACCAAGTTCATCTACCTCCAGAGCACATGCCCATTCCAATCAGCGTAAAATCGAAATTCTAATTAATCCGTTTGCTTGATATTGTCCGGAGGGACGGAAAACAAAAAACAAAATAATGGGGGGAGACGAGGAGTTGAGTGAGCTCGATGCCGGAAGTTCGTTTGAATATTCGATGTCATTGTACGCTGCATGGCAAGGTCATCGATCCTAACCAAGAGCGTCTTGAAAAAAATTCAGCACCTACAAAACCCTAAAGCTCTCGAAATTTTTCCAAATTTTCTAACCTAAAATCTTCCAATACACAATTTCTGACCCTTATTTTACCATTTTTAGGTTCCACCAACGATAGCAAGCCTGGCAGCTATGAAGGTGAACGCAGGTGATCCAAAAGTTTCCGGTAAGTTGAAGGAAAAAAGAATTTTACCCTCAAACAATTTTAAATTATCCTCCGCTATCACGAAACTCAATATTTTAAGGGGTATTCCCCCTTTATTGGAATATCCGCCTATTCAATAAGTGCTTGATAAATTATCCCGCAGATTAACTTTGTACCAACTATCCCATCATTTCCAATGATCCGCCATTTTAGAAATTTTATTATTATTTCAATGGCCGTTAATTTCATTTCCCTACCGTCATTGTTTGTCATCATTGGAGAAAAGCCCTCTCCCCCCAAATAACCTCCACAAGTGCATGCTGAACATAACTAACAATAATTCCCCAGAAAGTAGGGGGAATCCCCTGCCCCAACCGGCGAAAAAAAATAACATTGATGGAGTTTAAAAACTCGTTGAAATATGTATATAAATGTTGGGAGTTGAGACGGTGAATAGTTGAGGCCAGCAATCAAAGCTGATTAAGCCCACAACTGGGGAATCTGTGGGGCCAGTGTCTCACGCCAATCTCGCCCAATCAGGCGCGTTTGAACGGGGAGATTTAAAAAATAGAATGCCTACTGTCAATTGTCCCATAATTTAAATAAATCGAATAAATGGACAAAGTGGCCAATTAGATGTAGTTTGCTTGGGCTTTGGCTTTGGGGCCCTTTAGCGTATTATTTCATTTCTCTTTCTCTCTCACTTCACGGAACTCTCACTCTTATTTCGTTGGTTTATGGTCTTTATTCGCGGTCCAAATTCACCCCTCGAATGTACTTCAGATATTGTTGGGTTCAAATGCTGGGTTATTGTCACATAAGTGTGAAGGACCTCTTGATGGACATTGGAATCAACAATTGGTAATTTGTAACAAAAAAACGGCCTCTCACTTTATTTCTAACAACCACGATAAATAACTTAGTTTCATTTAATATTCATTACTTTTATTGTCTTCATTTTAGAAAACTGCAATCAGCATAAAAAACGTTCATGGAACATATAAACGGGAGCCTACAATAAATAACTGGTGCACATGTACGAATAGCATGCATCGGGGAAGGCTCACGGCTCTCTGCACGCCTCAGGCCTCATATCCCCATTCATCTTTTTTATTTATTTTTTAGAAACTTACCCTCCGCCCTCTGTTCGTTGCACGTCACACGAGTCCTTACTTTCTTGGCGGTGAGACAATGTGGGGTCTCTAGCTTATTTGTGATGATCGGCAGTCTTGATATTTCTTGATTATTTCATTATTGTCAATGATTTTTTTCATCTATTTTCCTCTTCGTAGCTGAATTTCGGAAAAGTTCGCTTGCGTCAGTTAATGATTTTCAGGTCGTTCTCCTCGAGAGATGATGCGTTTGGTCTGGTACTCTCTATTTCTATCTTTTTCAATAATTCCAACGTGATACGGGACGTGATTCTTCTCAGCATGTAGTCTCTGCTGTAGACGCTGCTGTCGCGATAATCAGAAGTCTTCCTTCCGGCAAGAAGAATGCATCACAATTTTTTTCATTGTTAATCACTCAAATTATTTATTAAGGTACCGTAAAAGTTTCCCTTCATCATAATGAAAGACTCTAATTGTTTAACAGGAATGAATGAAACCCGAGAAATCTCGCCTATTCATATTCCGTTTTCTTGAACCCCTCCCGTTATCACTAGTCACGCATCTCTCTGCTCGTCCCTCATTCGCGCCAGTTACCCTCCGACACTATCATAACGCCTTTCCACTCGGTTGGCGTTCAAAACAAAAACCAAAACAATGAAAGTAACAATTTATCAATTAGAAACAACTCTACAATCCATTGACATAAAAATTCGCGACTATTCAGGTTGAATTAATTGAGAGCCAATCTCTAAGTAAATCCATTGTAATCATCGAATCGTCCGGAATTTTTATCGATTCCCCGAATCATCTCAATAGTCCCCTCCATTTTATATTTTTTATTTCATCATTTAAATTGAATTTCATGGCTCATTGGAAACCATTTAAACCGCTTATGGGGATTGTAATCCCTTTTGTTGGAGCCACATGTCCAAAATATGACAAACAAAATGTTCCCCCGATACTCGGAATCCTGTCGTCGTTCTACCCATTCTACCCCAGTCGCTTTATGTAAAATAATTGATAGTTTTTAATCACTAATTTTTTGCAATTATAACCCCAAAAATATTCCCCCAATATTTAGAATTTCTCTATTATAACCCCCCCCCCCCGCAAAAACTTGTTTGCATACCAGAGATTGTGACAAAAAACCGTCTAGAATTATTTAATCATATAAATTAGTGCCATCATCAGATGCCTAAAATACCCGGAAAAAAAATTATCCCCGAATATTTGATGATTGTGTATTCGCCCTGTGTTTTAATACCCCTTCTGATTCCTCAAGGTTCAACTTTTTATTATCAAAAACCAAACGTAAAAGAATGAAAGAAAAGGATTTTAGAGTTGGAACGCTTTAAACTCCAACGAATTCGACAATTTTATATTTGAAATTTATTATCGCCCTCCGTGGGGATCTGTGAGAGATTTTGCTTTTTCGTTTTAGTGGAGTTGAGAGAGGAGGTAGAGGTCCTCCCTTCTCGCCACTGTTGTGTGGGGGCCGCCGGTGCCGCCGACGGTCTAATTTATCGTTCCTCAACTTTTTATTAATTTCGGCCATTCGAGAATCGGCGCAAGGGGCCAATGGCCACTCGCCACGACGCATTAAGGAGCACCGTGGATATATTCCTCTCTTTCTCTCGCTCATTTCTCTTTGAGGGGAGCGCTCCCCCACTGTTGAGGGCTTACCTTACTCTTACCCCCCTTCTACCTTTCCTCCCTCCCTCGTAGGAATGCAGTTCTAATTTTTCGCTCCGTCAGGATACCGACCTGACAAAAATCTACTTCCAAATGGCGAAGCCCCCCATAACTGCCATAGAAAACGTACCCTTTTTGTCCATTTTCGTTGATTAAGGAGCACTAATTGAATTTCGTTTAGAGTTTCAGGGTTCAAAGGAGGGGGGGGGGGTTATTTCCTCTGGCATTTGAGAATTGATAGGGCTCTGTCACTTTTGGATGCAATTTATGCACTTTCAAATAATCTGGATCAAAGATCCTCTCATATTCTGCAGATTATGCTAATTTGGTCATTCGTCAGTTGATGATTTTTTGATGCGTCTCCTCACTAAATGATTCTATCTTTCTGAATATTTCAATTCATCGTATTTCTAGGTATTCTCTACGTAATCCGCATGATAATTCTCATCTGCATCTTGCCCCTGACGTAGACGTAGCTGTCGTCATAATGACAGGAATCTCCTGATCTTCCAAGAATAAACCATTGCAATCAACCAATAAAATCCGGTGATTGAAGATTTATTTTTCGACACACATCTTGAAAACACAAATCATTGCCAAATTGTTACAGAAAAGAGTCACAATAGAATCGTTCAAAAGCCATTGCTCAATACCTGCTCTTGAATCAAAATAAAAAAGACTTGAGAAAAAAAAACGATACATGTTGAATCATCATACAGAACCGAATGGACTGTGATAGTTTGGCTGATGTATGTGAGGTCGTCCCCAATATCGACAACGGATCGGGAAAAGAAACTATTGGCAATCGTTGCATACCGTCCTCGAAAGAATTGGAATTCACCTTTACATCGGGGTTGTTTGAATCGCAATCCAATCTCATTTTTAGCTATAAGTATAAACGATTATATATGTAATCAAAAACCCGTCCCAGTTTATATTTCTTTTCATGACCGACTTGTCAAACCCACACGTCTCAAACTTTTGTTACCACGCATCGGTGACATTTTACGGCTTGGTCTATGCCAAGACAAGTCGATCGTGACATTACGTGGCATGGTATTTGGCCTGTCAACATTAACCGAAATAAATGTATTACTATCATAATTAGGGACAATTGATTGTTGCAATGACTTCCTGAAATCGATCAATAACTTTCCATAAATTCGAACCCACAGAGAATCGAGACATATTGCCGCGTTCAGAGTCCATTAAACCATCCGATGCATCCCACAATTACATCTCGTTAAAAAGTGACACATTCCAAATTCACGAAGGCCAATAAAAATCGTATTCAATTGACGTTATGGAAATAATTTACCGAACAAACGAAAACATCAAGAGACCATTTCTAACAATACATATAATACCCTTTAGCAAGAATGTTAATTAACTTCACTCCAACGATGAACAATCATAAACAAGAAAAGAATAGTCAATATTTAACCTCAAAAGTGGTAAAAAAATTTCTATGCTAATTCCGCCGAATGACGTAAATCAAAATCCATCAATCATAGTAGGCACCTTCATCCATCCACCTTGGGAATATTTTTCCCATTTTCAGTAATGGCTTTTTCCCCTCATTTTTTGTCCCTCCTCTTCTTTAACTTGTCTACATGGAAAACGCCAGAAATAAATCCCTAATTCAGTCGGTAACGTTGACTATTTCCAGATACGCATAATCACGGGTAAGAAAGCGTCACTGAAGACGAGTCAGGAGGAAGAGAAAAAAGGAAAGAGAGAAATAAAAAAAAAGAGGACCGGAAAAAAATTTCGAGGGGGTGGGGGATACTGGCAGGCGAGGGTTAAAGGAGAAGCCTGACCTCGAGTCTTTCCATCATTCGAGCATTCTCACACGTTAGTAGCATCAGCAGACGGCTTTTTCCTCAATTTTTTTTCTTCCTTCCCTACATACGACAGATGTCTCAAGTTAGATAACAACTCGAGGTCCCCAGATTTTCACGCTCAATCGTTGCACTGGAAAAAAATTACTCTCTCATGTTAGTTTCGTGCATTTTAATTGAAGAATTTGTTTTTTGAATAGTCGAGAGTTTTGGAGGCCCCCGAAAAAAGTGGTTGAAACCTTCCCACAGACCCTTGGGGGAATAATTCAAAACTCTTGAAAGATTGTTTTAGGGGTTTCAAACAACCCCTTTTTCTCATGAATTTTTTTTTCAACCATTCTTCTTTTTTTGCTGAAATGGCTTGACAAAAGGCCAGAGAGTGGAAAAGCAAGCATTGGACGATTGTTTTTAGGTGGTACTATAAACGGTTTTTGCTAGTGTGTTGAGCCTTTCGAGCATCCGGAGGCTTTTCTTTTAGGGTTAAGATAAAAAGCTCTCATCGCAATGGCTTGCCAAATCATTCGGATGGAATCGTAGAAATTTAAAAAATATTCTAAATTTAATTTAGTGTCTTACACGTTGGAACGAGCAACCGAGATACAATTCTAGTTGGTGGAACCTGTGGTATACGTGTGTTGTTTGCCTTTCGAAATCGTTAAGGACTGCCAATGCCTCGTGAGTGAAAAATAGACGGGTTTGATTCCGAGACAAGTGATGTGACATGATGAGAGAGAAGGGGAAAGAGAGGAGGGACAATGGGATGAATTGAATGCGACTGACGGAGGTCAGTGCTACAAAATTTTTATTCATCGGGACTAGGATCGCGGAAGAAACGTGGGTAAAAAGTAAAATAAACGATTTTGGTTGACATTTTCGATGTATTTTCAGTAGATTGGGAGTAGGGACGGTAATAGAAATAGTGAAGATGCTTGGGATTGTTGGGATTCTACTTTTTGCACGATCGCTTTAATGATTCTCTGAATTTTCCGCTTCATTCTGATGTTCAATCAGGTGAAATCGATTTCTTTGCGGTTTTTGGCTTTCGCAAGTTGAGGTTTTTTAGGTCGTTCTCCTCGAGAAGTTTATCGATCAATTGCGATTTCTCTATTTTATGGTTTCTACGTATTCTTGACCTAATCCACATGAAAATCTTCCTGAATGTGACGGTATTACTGTAGACGCTGCTGTTGACGAATCCAAATTTTCAGTAAAAGCAGCTTGCAATCGAAAAGCCACGACGAAAACTCAATTTTCAGTGCGTCAAATTCACCGATGTGTGATGGTCCATGAAATAACGTTGTAAACTTTATTGATCCATCACCAGTTGCCCCCAATTACTCACCAAAACCCGGGGTTAAAGCATCATCAGATGCCCTGAAAGAATGACGAGGGGGTTGAAAAATATATTTCACAGGGCAATTTAACCGTCAAAAAAGCATTTCAAAATAAAAACGTGAAATTTCACAACAATAGAATAAAAACGCATGATATGCAATGATCCAAAATACTTTACCCCCAAAGGCAATATATAATCTCTCCAATGTATTCTCGATCATATCCTATCGCGGAATCGAATTTCTGTTTTGACAGCGGCTCGACCATCCACACACTGGCTTGAACACTTTTTTTTTTTAGGGTAACTGAAAAATTTTTCAGATGGGTTCTAAAAACCAGGGAACAATAACCCCCTCCGACAAAAACTAAAGAGATGAAAGTAGGTAGAGAGAGAAGGGTTCCCCTGCAATCCGTAGGCACCACTCGACCCCCTGTTCTCTATTTGAATTTGTCGAAAGGGTTCGATTCTGTTTATTTTCAAGGATAGCAGGGGGTAGCCTTTCCTCCTCGACAAAACTTTCATATCTCGGGCTAATGTTACATAGGGGCCAAACCTCTCTCCATCTTCTTTTCTCCACAATAAGTTACGTCGAAAAAAGAAAGAAAGAAAAAAAATCGCTATATATGTACAAAACCTAATGCGTCGTCGCCCAGTTGAAACTTTAGAAACTAGCCGACGAGGGGGTGGACAAAAAAAAATATATATATATATCGACGGGGAGACGTACATATATCGGGTCTGAAAAAAAAGGGGTGGGGAAAAGCCCATGGGCACTAAGTAGTAAGTACCGGGACTTGAAAATGAAAAAAAATATATGTGAAATCCCATGCGCGAATCCAGAAGGGTGATTAAAAAATGAAAGAAAGAGTATGAAAACCCCCTTCCGAACAAAAAATTCAAAGGGGTCACTGTGCACATGCTCTATGTATACACGGTAGCATTAATTGCACAAAACGCACGTGTCGAACATTTTTGTTTCTTTTTTTTCCACTCTGGCCATTTGAGTACACCAGGCCCTCTTTCCTTCTTTCAAATTGGACAAAAATTGACGCCTAAAGTAATTCTGTTTTTTCGAGCCGTCGAGGTGGACAAAAGAACCCCACCATTTTGTTTCGTCTGAAGAAGGTTCAAGTGATGTTAAAACTTGGATGTAATTTTTTTGGAGGACCCTGAGCAATACTGTAACATAATTTTGACGGAAATAAACATTGAATGGGGGGAGGGGTGAGTGGAAAGGATAAACCATCTTGGTGGAGCTTGGAGGAGGAAGACAATAAGTCGGTGACATCCCGCATCTTAGAATAGTTTAGTATCCGCCTGATGCTTTCTTACTCGGCTCGTCCCTGTCCCCCCGTCTCTCTTACTTCCTCTGTATTCTTCTCATTCGTTTTTATTCCACTCATATTTACTTTTTTTTCTATTTGTTGCGTTGTTCTCAGTTGTCTCTTTCCATTTTAACTGCAGTACTTCTTGTCAGTGGACTCTCTTCGTCTTCCCTCTCTGCCGTTGGCATTTACGAGAGCATACCCATGGTAATACGTCAAGTGCCGCCTGCCAGTTTCCTCGAATTTTCAGAGATTTTAGATGCTCTCGGTGCTTGCATGAGTATTTTCTTTGTTCTTTTGATGTTTGGGGGAGTCTGGCCGAATTTGGGCGATTTTGTTCGCTTCGCAAGTTGGCATTTTTTTTATAGTTCTCGTCGAAAAGTCAACGGATCACTTGTCATTTTCAAAGTTATGGCTCATTACACATTTTTGACGTAATAGTGATGATAATTTATCTTGACACAGCGTCATTGGCGTTGACGTTACTTGTGGTGGATTCAGATCACGCAAAGTTCAATGTTCAGCGGCAATGATCATAACTTCACAAAAGAATGAAGAATTACAATACAACTGGGCAAAAAATTATGTTAATTTGTGGATAGACTACACGTGTCCACCATTTGGTTTTTCTTTTTCAATTTTATTTTACCTCTTAGTCTCCATTTTTCGTGTATTCGTGTGGGCAATGCTCTCGAATAAAGGGTTATTCATGCCCCACGGATTAAATGCTGAGAAAAAAAAAAGAGAAAAGTACAAAAATAAAATGATGAAAAGAGTTGGGTCGAGTGAGAGGGCAGAATCAAGTCCCCCCTCCCCTCCCCCTCGAAAAAATACGGGGCCTTTTCAATCGCTCGATTTTTTTATTTCAAAAATTTTTTAAACCTCCCCTCCTTGACATTTTTTTTCATCGGTTTTTAAGAACATCGGAGAGAATAAAAGGGTTCCCCCAGGTTTATGAAAAGACGTCGGAGGCTGCGGGTCCCACACACACACACACACACACACATACCCCCAAGTTTTAGTATATTCGGTTTTTGTCCTCATACGAGAACATTTTTTTTTTCACAGACATATCTCTCAAGATTTGCCATTTAAGCCTGGTCACGTTCATTTCCCCCTTCAGGTATTATCGTTTCGGATGGCCCTCTCACCTGAGACGTGTGGGTGGCACCATGTGACCTCATACATAACCCTCAATACACATGTGACCACATTAATTCAATCCTCATCAAATATTGAGAATAAAAAAAACTCGGAAACAAAGAAATATGAATTGTAACCTCATTCCCTCGGGCTCTTTGTTTTCAGCTGCCATTTTTTCTCTGGACAATTCCTTTGTCACTCCCTCCCTCTCCTCTCCCTTTCAAAACATAAACATACACGTGGGGCCCCCCATTCGCGAAAAATATTCGACAATTTTTAAACTCGTTTTGCTGAACGCATTCAAACGTCGACACAAGTATTTCTCGGAATTAGCGGATGCGACGAAGCAAGAGACTTCTTTTTTTTTCTTACCCACTCCCAGCATACTTTTGAAACTCCCTTCCCCCGGGTCTTCATATTCACGTTAGGTATTCCCATATGTACTCGTCCGAAAATTCGCAAACAAAAAAAAGCAAAAATGATGGTTGTCTTTGAGCGCCCATTTTTGTTACGGATGGATGCGTTCCTTTCCGCCCCTCTTGAGACCTCCCGTATGTCTTTGACGACTTCCTTTTTCAACAGTTGGTACAATGCATCATTAATACTGTCTTGAGACCACAAATCTTATTTAGCGTCATTTACTATTTTTCGGGAATTTCATGAGAATGTTTTTTTCTTTTTCGGCGGCATTCGGGAACTGGATATTCACTCACTTTCGCAGATATAACGTTCATGCTTCTTTTTTCATTGTGGGTCCTTTACGGCTTGGTTTAAAATGCAGTGCCGACCAGTTTTTTTCGGTGTATGTACTGCGTGGGTCGACGAACGTTTGATCATAATTCATGATACCATCGTATTAAGATCACATTTAAATTTTATCTGAGTCATTGGGCGACATCTGAACAATATGCCTGCATTATCTGACTCAATGGGTAAAACAGGTTCTTACCCGTTGCCGGCAACAAACTCGTTTACCAACGGCGATGATTGAATCTACTTTATCGACTGCCAATACCCGACTAAATCCTACCTTACCGACAGTGAATAAATTTTCTTTGTCGACTGTGATAAAACAGAAAGACACCTAGAATTGATTTAGCTTTTTTTTGCTTGCAGTACTACTGAGACAAAGTATGTCCCCATCAGCGGAGAATCTGATAAGTTCAAAATCTCCAGCAGTACCTCAGCCTACGATCGATTACTCTCGATATGTACGGCGTTTTGGTTCAGGTCAAGAGTGTGGTAGCTCCTACTGCAAGGAGTTAGGCTGTCGCGAGCACTTTCACTGTCTAGACTGCAGTGGCCGAGTATTCGTGAAAAAAGAAGAGATGATAAGGCACTTCAAATGGCACAAGAAGAGAGATGAATCTCTGCAGCATGGCTTTATGAGGTACTCACCTACCGACGATTGCATGGAGCGACATCCAATGCGTCAATGCCCCCACAATCGTAAACAGACGCATTATCACTGTATACACGATAATTGCGATAAAGTGTACATATCAACGTCAGATGTGCAGATGCACGCTAATTTTCATAGGAAAGATTCGGCTATAATTCAGGAGGGCTTTCAAAGGTACAGAGCTACTGAGAACTGCTCGACGGATTATTGTCCATTTGCTGGACAACGAACGACGCATTTTCATTGCAGAAGGCCCGGATGTACATTCACATTCAAGAATAAAGCTGACATGGGTAAGGATCACGAATGAAATTTTCAGGTGGCCGTATCTTTGGCATAGCCGTCAGTTTGCGTAGATACGTCTGTGGTCTTCCCTTTCCTTCACTGAACATCATATTTTTTGTTTCTATATTTATTATATAGGTATATTAAAACAATTGGGGATTTCGCACTGTCTCATCATGATAAAACGTTTTTTATAACCACGATACGATTTAATTGTTCTACACAAACAAAATACCTAAACAAACGTTCAACATATTTCATTTGACTATTTGCGAATCATAAGACCAATCCACGAATTTGAACTATTTCGTAAAATAATCAACAGTCGGTATATTACCGATGAGCGATAAACATTCCTCAAAATTGTAATTTATTTCTTTGAAAAACTCGAGAATTTTCTAGAAAAATTTAGAATATTCTAGAATTCCGATAAATGGCGTCACTGCATAAAACCCACTCAGGACTGTTTCCCTAAAAATATGTATACGTTTGTGGTCTTTCCCTCCCTCCACCAGACAAACGTTTAACATCATTTAGTTACCAAAACATTATCACATAAAAACACTTTTGATTTTAATAATGCATTCGACTCGGATTACACCGACCCTCGATAAGTATCCCCTCTTACTGAAATTCACTCTGCGCTCACAGATGGCGCATTAGCATGAAGACTTTTTCTCAAAAGGTCCCCATGAAACCAGACGTATCTCGTAAAAACTAAACTCAATACTCGAATCGGGGAAAAAAATTAAACCGACCGATTTCTGCTTCCAGACAAACACAAATCGTATCACATAAAGGACGAGCAGTTGTCGCGCGACGGTTTCAAAAAATTCATGAAGAACGAGGCGTGCCCTTTCGAGCAGTGTCGTTTCTCCCGAGTTTGCAATCACATTCACTGCATCCGGCCTCACTGCAACTACGTCCTCCACTCATCCGGTCAGCTATTCTCCCACAAGCGAAAGCACGAGCGTCACGAGTCGGAGCTAGCTTACCGAAAGTACAAGCAAGTTGGCGGGGTAGGTATCAGGCCACCAGTGTGGACACCTGAGGACATGGGTCCACAGAGTCTCTCACTGAGTATGAACGGTGAGAGTTCGAATGAGGGCCGAGGCTCGCCTTCCTTCTACTCCCTGGAGGACTCCTTCCAATCAGCTAGCGATCTCGCAATGGACCTAACAGCCTCAACAACAACCACAAATCCCAGTTCCTCGATACAAATCGATCCAAGTCCCAGTGCACCTCAATCCCCCCAACACCTGACACCCGCTGAACTTGCGTACCTCGCCCCAGCTTCGTCAGACTGTCTCTGTCAGAACGGCAGAGATCACTACCACTGTGCGCTCGATCGTTGCGGTGCAACTCTGAGAAATCCAACTGAAGTCCGTGAACACCTTCGAGAGCACGAGACCCAAGAACGAATAACCGATGCCTTCTTTGAAGAAGGCAACTGCGACGATTCGTGTCCCTACGCAGACAAAGAGAAACATTATCACTGCACGTGGGAGAACTGCAAAGAGGTCATCCTTGCAACTGACAAACCCTTCAGAAGACTCCAGCACTATAAAATTCACGAATACAGCAGACAATTGAACCTTAACTCAACAACCCAAGTTCTATCGTCCGACGTCACTTTGACCCACCTGACAAACATTGACGCCATGTTCAGGCGAAAACGTGGCCGACCACCAAAGAATCGTGTTATTGAGATTTGGTCAGGTGGTGATCCATCACACACACAAGACACACCACAAGCTATATTCACAAGTTTCAAACTGCCAAAACCCAATCCTACAAATCCTAATCCACAAATTGATGAGCACGAGGAGAGTTTATCGCCAGTTCCTGATGATACCGATGGCTTCTCCACCTATAATCCTGACACCTGTCCCGATCCAGTCTGCGTGATTAGAATGACAAAACATCATCACTGTTCCCAACCAAGATGTCACTTCTCCACAGATAGGCCAGATCAACTGCTCATGCACAGCAAGGATTTTCATGATAATATCGACATACCACCGGGTTTTGCATTCTACGACAAAATGGTGGACTGCAGATTAACGGGATGTCACAGTAACAGAGTGCACAGGCATTATCACTGTACAAGGCCCAATTGTGGTTACTCATTTGTCAGATATTCGACAATAGCACATCATGAGAAACAGCACATGGGGATGAGTGATGCTACTGAGGGCACCACTGATGGACTAAGTCAAGGGGGTCTGGAGGTTAAGCCCAGAATTCAGGTGAAGAATACTGCGGAGCTAATCGATAAAGTCGACGATGACGAGAGTAGATTGGTCATCGAGGTGAAAGAGGAATTGCCTAGTCCTGATGGAAACAAAACAACTGGTAAGTTCCTTGGGTTAGGTAGGCACGAAGCTCGCACCCTTATCTAGGTTTTTTTTTGTACTTAGTGTGGTAGATAGGGAGGGATTTATCGTTCACAGGGACACTTGCATGAAAGTCTGCACGAATTTGCACTCTCCATTTTTCAATATCAAGGAGAACTTCACTCTCTTCATCCACCACAATTCATTATCTCCTCAGAATAAATCGAATCTTTATCATGGAAAACGCATTTTGCATCACAAAGTGACATTAGTTGGTTGTTTGTAATTATAATAGTTGGGCGGTATATTTGAAGTGTTGGTTGTTTTGGTTGATTGTTGCTAGTGGTGAGGGCGGCAGGCACCTATTATCCGGTCAGCGGACCGACGAGCGAACCCGCACTACCGGGCGCCATGCTATCCATCCGGGCTTCCGTGCACCAAGGTTCGTGCCACCTTTCCTCCTTCAATTCCAAGAAAAGAGATCAACGTTATCTCTGAAAAATGATAAAGAACAAATTCGGGAATTTCGCTCAATGACGGATATCTAATCGCCCCATTTTCACAATTCCAGAGACACCAGTGCTTCCGTCAACGAGTTCATCCTCCTCCCACACCCTCTACGGCCCTGAGCAAAGTTGCAGCCGTCCATTTTGCAAATTAAAACGAAAGAATCATTACCACTGCAACGCCTGTAATCAAGCATTCTCCGAGCTCGATCGCCTGGTCGCTCACATCGCGAAACACTCGACCGGTGCTATTCTATCCCAACAGCAGCACGAACTACCCCAGCAACCGCAAAATCCCCTCCCCCACGATTACCTAGCGCAACTGTCCGCCCAAAAGCACGACTTCATGTCTCAAAATGTCCAGATGGCGCAGAACATTCAAAATTTCCAGAATATGCACCGCCAGATGCAGCAGAGTCTCTCCCAAATGACTCAACAGCCACCGATCAAGGAGATAAAACTAGAGTCCCCGCGTCACGAGTCCAATAACCAAAACAATGTGAAAAGAGAGCCTGACATTCTCCGCGAGGAGAACCACCACCACATGGATAACAATGAAAACGGCCAGCTCCAGGTGCCCCCTACTACCTCGGTCCCAGGTTCAGTACCAAGTGGTTTTGAGCTTGATCTCAGCCACGGCTTTCATTTCCCTAGTCCCGCAGTAATGGCCGCCATGAACCAACAAATAGCGTTGATGAACCAGGCACTTCCTCCATTTCTGCAACACGGCGGAATGTACGCAGGGGCGCCAGGCCTGATGTTCGCCCCTGGGATTCCCCCAGGGAACTTCCTGCCACCAGGAAGGGACGAGAATCCCCTAGCCTCTCTGGCGGCTAACTTGAATCTCAATAAGAGATCACTGTCTCCCCCTGACGTCAATTCCGCTGAAGCCAAGAAACAGAGGCTGCATCACTCCATGAGAATGCTCAAGGACGAGCCGGTGCCTGAGGGCTACGTCAGGTTCAGGTTCAACGAGGACTGTAGGTACCAGCATTGTGGCTACAGGGAGCATCAGACACATTTTCACTGTATGCGACAGGACTGTGGCTACTCCTTCTGCGATAAAACGAGATTTGTTCAACATACGGCTAGGCATGAGAGGTTAGACACACTCATGGGTGGGGATTTTCAACAGTACAGGGCGAATGTACCTTGTGGCAGGGCTCAGTGCGCCTACACGTCATCCCTGGGATCGATGCAGAATAAGGCGTCTCACTTTCACTGTCTCAAATGTGACTTTGTTTGTACTGATACTAATAAAGTAGTCGCACACAGAAGGCAACACGCCAAGTTGGATAATATTGCGGCAGCTGGCTTTCAAAAGTTCACACCGAGTCAACCCTGTGGTGCTGGGCAGTGCCAGCATTCCAGGAAACAGACGCATTATCACTGCCTTCAGTGTCAGTATGCCGTACTAGGTCTTGCGCAAATGTCTGCGCACAAGTATCGGCATATGGATGCGTAAGCTAGTGAGTTTAGTCATTTAAAATTAGGGGAATCCCCGTTACGAAATGAGGATTTTTGACAATTGGTGAAGCTTCATGAATTCTCTTGATTCTTGTATCAATCTTTGGAACTATTTAATCCAGTTTTTACCATGAGAAAGAAAAACTAGAGAAGAAAAGTTATGAAAAATGCAAATCGTACTGAAGTGTTTCTAGAGGGGTTACAAAAAAATATGAACACCCCTATGGCACGAGAGGTTAGGCACACTCATGGGTGGGGATTTTCAACGGGATTTTCAACAAATCTATCTTGTGGCAGGGCTCAGTGCGTTTACACATCATCCCTGGGATCGATGCGGAATAAGGCGTCTCACTTTTACTGTCTCAAATGTAACTTTGTTTGTATTGATACTAATAAAGAAGGCGCATACAGAAGGCAACACGCCAAATTAGATAATATTGCGGTAGCTGGCTTTCAAAAGTTCACACCGAGTCAACCCTGTGGTAGTGGGCAGTGCCAGCATTCCAGGAAACAGAGGCATTATCACTGCCTTCAGTGTCAGTATGCCGTACTAGGTCTTGCGGCATATGGATGCGCTATTTAGTGAGGTTAGTCATTTAAAATTAGGGGAATCCCCGTTACGAAATGAGAATTTTTGACAATGGGTGAAGCTTCATGAATTCTCTTGATTCTTGTATCAATCCTTAGAACTATTTAATCCAGTTTTTACTATGAGAAAGAAAAACTAAAGAAGAAAAGTTATGACAAATGTAAATCGTACTGAAGTGTTTATAGAGGGGTGACAAAAAAATATGAACACCCCAATGGCACGGGAGGTTAGGCACAATCATGGGTGGGGATTTTCAACAGTACGTGGTGAATTTACTTTGCGACAGGGCTTAGTGCGCTTACACATCATCCCTGGGATCGATGCAGAATAAGGCTTCTCACTTTCACTCTCTCAAATGTAACTTTGTTTGTACTGATACTAATAAAGTAGTCGCAGACAGAAGGCAACACGCCAAATTGGATAATATTGCGACAGCTGGCTTTTAAAAGTTCACGCCGAGTCAACCCTATGCTGCTGGGCAGTGCCAGCATTTCAGGAAATGGACGCATTATCACTACCTTCAGTGTCAGTATGCCGTACTGGGTCTTACGGAAATGTCTGCGCACACGTATGGGCATATGGATGCGTAAGCGAGTGAGGTTAGTCATTTAAAATTAGGGGAATCCCCGTTACGAAATGAGGATTTTTGAAAATTGATGAAGCTTCATGAATTCTCTTGATTCTTATATCAATCTTTGGACCTATTCAATCCAGTTTTAATGATGAGAAAGAAAAACTAGAGGGGAACTAAAAAAAAATTATGACGAATGTAAATCGTACTAAAGTGTTTCTAGGGGTGTTCTAAAAAAATAGATAACTACAAAGAGATGTGTATAATTAATCGTATTTACAAGCAGTATTTAGAAACACGAAATGATAAAAGACTGTGGCTGACGGTTAAACGTTTAAAATTAGAAGAATTCAGCCATCTTTTCTTTTTCATAAAGAAAATCAGGAATTGAAAAATAAAAATCGTGAAGTTGTTCTTGTTCTGTACAACGAGAGATGTATATCAAGCATAGTATATTGGAAAATAATATACTCTAAAATGTTAATTCATTAAATATAGAGGGGATTTTAGTAGGAGTGTGAATATATTATCTGATAAAATATAATTTTAATTATTTGAAGAACACGAGGGAGCGTGCGTTTTACGATTAATCGATGCTCAACACGAGATCCAAGTCCTCTGATCTGACTCGAAACGACTAAGAACCTGAAAATGAGAGAATATTGAGATATTTAAAAAAAAGACAACATATTTTTTGAATACTAGCCTTTTCAGAGTGATAGGGTGCCTTTAGAGTTGCATCATCCTCATTCTTTCTCTTGAATTCCTAGAAAAATGAACATAATGCGTGCCTTATCAGCAACGCAGAAACAATAATTAATTTAAGACTCGATTTCTGAATAAATCCGTAACTTACGTCAATAATGAGCTAAATTATTGTGGACTTAATGTGCTAGTGCCTTAAACGAAAACATAGTAGGTATTCTCAAGCCTGAAAATAATAACGGATCAATGAGAAATCCATCCATCTCTGAATTTTCCTGAAGACAAAAGAGACAAATAGTTGAACCAACTTTAACCAACTAGTTTAGAGGAACGATTTTTACATTAAATAGTAGCCATTCCATAGGAAGTACACACTGATAGTCATCCCTCCAACCAATCAGGTTTTACGATTGAGCGAATAGGAAAAAAAATTGACAGCTCAGTGAAAATGCGAGGAGAAGGCAATACGAACGAGTGAATTTCAACGCAAAAACGTGAATGACCATGATACGTTGTGGTATTCCAGGTAATTCAAGAATACCACATTATGTTTTATCAATTCTGTTTCTGGTTGAAACAACTGTGCGATAAAAATGGGTATTCCTGGTTAGGTTGGATCATAGGAAGCCATACGAGTGCCATACCACGAGTAAACACGATTTAAAATAATTATTCTTAGAAGAATGACGGGGTGATCGTGGGGCGTAAGGTGCGGGAATTCATGATCAATGACCATTTTAGGTGATACAACAAAATGGCGGATGTTTTTTTAGTGGTTGTAACATATTTATTTAGAGGTTAGAAAGGGTTTTCTTTTGTTTTTTTTTCTTTTGTACAACGAGTCTTGGACTGGTTTTCGACTTTTTCCCCCTGATTGAATATCATGTATCGCCCGTTTCGAGACCGATGAGGTGAAGTAAATGATTAATGTGGTAGATGTATCCTAGATTTTAACGAGAAAGATAAAAACATGAGAGAAAAATTGTATGGGTATAAGTATTATTACATAAAATCATTTTAAAATGAGTGACAATTGAGGGACAATTGCGTCATGCGTATTTTAGTGACAGAAAGATACGAGAAAAAGCTATTATTGTAATTGATAATTTTATCTATTGTATCATTATTGATTAATATCATCTATTATATTATACATAATTAATTATTATTGATAAAACACACACGAACACAAACACCTTTTATGTAGCTGTGATTTTGCTTTGAAAAAGTGAAAATTAAACAAAAATATGATATTTATAGCAACAACGGAGACGATTGGGTTTTTGTATTTATTTAGAATATGACTGTATTCGTTCATTCGGTGTCCCAGCCTTGACCATGAACTCTTACCGTTTAAGTTTTTATTGAGGGGGGGGAGTGGCCTTTTGGCTGGTGAGAGTGCATTACGACTGGTCACGGGAGCACTAAGGGAGACAAAATGTTTCCTTGAAGAGATCTTTTGTCGTGTTGAATCAATTTTACTCGTAGACAAAAAAAAAGTTTCCACCAAAAACATGAAAATTTTCGAAGCATTAAAATTTCTCCTCCAGGCCATTTCGCGGTTCCCGGCTATTTTGACCTCCACAATGAATCAAAACAAAAATCCATTTACTTTTGTCAATGTTTCGAGTGGGAAATTTCACTCCTCATCAGGGCAATTCATTTCAGTAGCGAAGCGGTAAATCGGATCAAGGCGATTTCAACTTTTCGCAATTCTTCGATGAATATCTCGGAATCTAAGAGAGATCGCAAAATTTTACTCATAAACTTCTTTATAACCCTCAGTTGGCTCTACAAAAAAGGTCGTGATAAAAATTTTTATATCTCTTTTAGATTCCCAGATATTCGTCAAAAACTAGCCAATAATCAAAATCGATTTAACCCGGTTTACCGTTTCGCTATTGAATTATTCTCGTCCACTTGAAAAACGAAGAACATACAAAACATTACTATCCATGTCTTCTTCAATATTTACACTTCAATTTTCCACTTGAGATTCTAGATTGAGAGATATCAAGTGATTCAAGAGTCTTTAAATGAATTTAATAATTCGTTTTTTCCTATCTATCTAAGAAACCTATTATTAACTTGAACAACTTCTTTTCAACATAAGGACCGGCAAAACATGAACAAAAAATTGCCACCTAGTCCTGTAAAATTCCAGCCAATATACATCAACCTATTTATCAGTTCCATCGACATTATTTACTCTAAAAAATCTTTCGGGTAAATACATATCCCCCTTAATCCATGAACTTCAATAATGTAAGAAAAATTAAGCGAGGGAATTGAAAGGGAGAGGGCAGGGGAAAACGTTAATATCAGTATGAATGCTTCGGCCACCTTGTCCTGTTATGAGAAGAGAGCACGACAATTATCTGTTCCATGTCTCTACTCTGTCTATTTTTAGCTCTCCATTCGTGACATCTGTGCATTCTGTACAGATACCGTGGACAAATGGAAAGAAATTTTAATATAAAGAGAAAAACGTCTTTTCTTCGGGTTAATGTCAATGCGATGTAAACAGCTGACATTCCAATTCCATCCAATCAACAATTAAACTCTTTTCCGACGCGATATTTTTTACAAGATGCATCATGCCGCAGACGCGTGATATCTCACGTGCGTTAACGCACATGTAATACAACTAGAGTTAATAATTCGGGTTATTGACCCTGAAATTGAGCATTTTTTCTGCTCGGAAGGACTGAAACTTTTTTTGATATCAGGTTTTATCGTCTGGGCGACTTCCTGGTGATAATATTTTCGTTTGACACGTGTAGATTTAATGTCCCTAGAAAATATGTAGAAAACAGGGTTAGGAAAGAGTGGACTTTGACGACAGACTTCTATAAACAGCAGCTTATAATTTTGAAAATTTCGATGAAAAATACATGAAAAAATTCAGAGATGCAGTTTGAAATATGAATAAAATGACTTCGCAGTTTGAAGTAATTCCAATTATTTCTTCCCCTTCAAAAAAATTCACAAAAAAAGCATAAAAATAAGCCTCCTAGTGTGCTTTCCCTCCTTAATTCAATCAATTGATTAACAAATAATTTTTTATTTGATTCAAACAGTTATTGTTGCCTTCATCAAAAGCATATGAGGATAGAAAAACCCAATAATTTATGAGAATGCAATAAATTGAGTCATTTAGAATTTCTTTCGGAAATCCATAGGGATTAACTTTTGGGTGGTACTATCTTGAGATCTACCTTAATTTGCTGTCAGGTGCCCAATGTATTGTTTCACTCATTTCATATAAATTTACATGAAAACATGAGAGATAAATTAATGAACAGAGATATGTTGTCAACAATTATTACATATGTTGTTAACTATTATTCGAAAAATGTCATAAAAATTTTTCGAATGGACTTTGACTGTCCAACGTCCACGATTTGTTGTCTCACTTACGTAATTCCCCTAATAAACACTGGCTAATGAACGAATTATCAGAGACATTGGGATTGCGATCAAATTCCGTATTTCATCATCGAAATTTGTCCCGTCTGGCGTGAAGCGTCTAGCCACGCGTTCTCCCCACCACAATTTTATTCCAATCGTCTACTCCTTCGGAGACTTTCCGATAAATAAGAGTTTTGATAAGATAAATTTACTCGTGGCGCATCTGTCTAGACTCACGTTCACGAGAACAGTTTTTATAGGTCATTTGGACTGAAACTGGTGATGACATTGACGAACTCAGTTTGAGTGGACGCTGGCTGGCTTAGGGGCATGAGGTACGCGAATGATGCGAGTCCAAGGTGCTCAATGATGAGTTAAGAGGCTTCGGGAGGAAAAAAACAACTAGTGAAATGCAGGGGGAACTTTACGCCATGAGGTCTCGGTCAAATCGGGATGAATAAGTCGGAGAGATGGCTTAGAAAATTTGTTCATGTCGTAGAAACCAGATCGACTTAGTCGAGGGTAATGTGAAGAGGATAAGCCATTTTAATACATGTTCAAAAATACGAGGTGGGCACGCCGCCATGTTTAAAGCCCTCTGCGGCAGAGGGAGGTATTCAAACAAGATGGCGGCGTCCACAGTCAATCACCTCGTATTTTTTAACACTAGCGCCCCGGTTGATGCCCTTTTTCCTGGCAGATTCCATATTCTTTTTTCAATTGATTGTTAAAAATCATTTCCATTGCAAAAAGCAATACGATGAATGAGAATCAGATGTTGCAATTTATCAGCTGTTAAATTTTCATATTACAATAAATGATTATCTCGTGTTTTAATTCTTATGGTGACTGAATAAGATTTTAATCATAATTAATATTCAATTTAGACTGTGAATTTCTGAAATTCAATGTTTGGAATATTGAGTCGCATCTTCTTTTTATTCATATCAGAAGTTGTGTAGTTGTACATTAATATTATTTGTTCAAAGTGGATAAATCGATCATCATTTTCACTATATTGCATTCAGATTCTCCAATCATCAACGGGAAAAATGTGGGATAATCTCATAATTCTAGCTATTACTTCTAATCAACTTTGTTCGAAGAAAATTTTGGTAAACGCAATATTAAGAAAGTAGAATTATTCTATTTGCCTCTGGCCTAACTGATTTTAAATTATGATTCGTTTATTCATGTTTCATAGAATAGTATTCAATTCTCTTTTGTTTATGTAGGCGTCATGAAAATTCAACGCAAGACGATTGTACCCATGAAAACCGCCTTACTTTCTCCATTCGTTCGAGATATCCGCCATGTTCGAGTTCTCGTTTTCGATTCGAGATATTGCCCACGCTTTTTTTAAAAGAATTTCTTGAAATTATTTATCCTCTTTATGTCCCCTTCAACCCGTTTCATCCAGTTTGGTAGAAAAATAAATTTTTTTAAATGTTATCTTTCAGTTTTTTTCACTCTCGAAGCCGTTTTTACAATCCACGAGAGCTAGAAAATTTTTATGTACATTTTTTTTTGTAGAGCACACCGAGAGTTACAAAAAAGTCCCTACAATATTCTCGGTATATTCAATGGACTGGTGATACTCCCCTTCGGAAAATCTGCGCAAAATCCGTCATTCGCAGAAGCTACCAGAACAAACGCTAACAGTTTTAACTAGCTCCAAGGGTCTCAATTGTTATTACCCCAGTAATCAATAGATGCCCTGTGCGTGCAAGCCGTTCACGTACGCAAGAGAACCGGTAATACTCAATACAAACTACCACAACATCCACTGATGAGTCCATTTGCTACGACCTTGTCAGATTTATGACGCAGACAGACGGGCGATCGTCCGTGTTCTTTCGCCGTTACGGGCACGCAATTCAGGGGTCCTCGCGTCATTAATGTCCTTTTTCAATGGACAAGTCACGAAAACGAATGCCGATTTATGAAAATTGCATCTTTTTTTATTGCTGAATTATGAAAATATGATTCTGAATCAGGACAAGTGGGAAATTGCTCTTTTATTCCATATAGGGGAGGGTGGGGCAAAACGGCCCCCCTTCAATTGTCAATAACTTGTGAATGACATTGTGAAAATTCCCAGTTTCAACTTCATTTTGAAGATAATTTTTCATTCTTCAAAACGAGCTCTAACTCATCCCAATCGGATTATTGAATCGGAAAATATTGACGATTGAAGGGGGACCGTTTTGCCCCATCCTCCCCTAGTATAGTTATTTTTGATAATAAATTAGTAATGTCTCCGAATGGTTATTTTGTACATCATTTCCTTCTATCGTATATAATTTATTGTTTATTTCATTTTATTAAATTGAATAAGATTTCTTTTCAACTAATTTTGCCCGATTTTCCACGTAGTTGAATGTTATCATCATCATTTTACGGTTCTATCTCTCCTCTCAGCCCTTCGATAAAATGTTCATAGAAAATTTTTATTTATACATATTGAATGAATTTGAAACATCACATTGGAAGAAATCATCAGAAAGCTCACTTTCCGGGCAATTCATGAAATAATTCGAAGTTTTCAACAATCATCATGAAAATTAAATCAACCAATATATCATAATCATCTTTCAACTTCGACTTAATGGTATTAAAACAAACATTTTAAGCTATGATGGGATTCATTTGAAGCATGGTATTCAAAAATATCCTCGGAATTCCGAATTTCAAAAAATTCAACATTTTTGCAAATTTTCAAATAAATCAACATAACGATTATTGCTATCGCCTTCATCTTAAAACTCGGTCAAAGGACATCCAAACAAATTTTTTAAGCCATCATTCAATCAATTCAGGACATTTTTTTTAGTTGTCCTGGCCCAACCGATTTTCGAAAAAATTGGAAAATAAAAAAACTAATAGATGAATGAAAATTGAATTAATGGCGATTAATGAGGCTCAGCAATACCTACGTAAAAATAAACGATTCAATGCGGTTCATTCATTAGCGAACAATTGAAGAAAAACTATGCTACATACGTACACACATACACACACTTATGGACGAGGTCTGACAATTGCCTTTTTCGACTTTTTGCATCACACTGAATCGATATTAACACAAAAAATCCAACACTTAAATTTGAACGAATAAAAAGCTTCCATTCGGAAGCAAAAATGAATGAAAATTTTCTGGTATTTTACAATTTATTATTCACTTCAGTATCTCGAAGTGATCTAGAAATATTTTGTAATTTTATTTTGTGTATTTTGAGGTATTTATCTAGGACTGTCGTATCTATGCAAATTTTCATGTTCTATTTGTACAGTGACACCCATGCGGGATCAACGTATCGTTGCATAATGGTCTCAGTCGTGAGGTAAAGTACAATGACGCATCGACTCATTTCTGCTATTTCATTTGATTCTCATTTTCGTGATCAGCAATCCGGTCAACTATTCTTGAATGAAAAATTCTAAAAATTTCCACAACAAAATTTGCACAATTTTGTTATCAAATGTCATTGGATCATCAACATTTTATTACAATAACTTTTTTTTTGCGTCTACTCCGTTGATATTTTTTTCTACAAAGGTCGAGTCGTCCACACATGCTTCACCTCGTCCGTCATAAATCTCGAATTATCCAATTACCAAGTGCAAAGGACAATATTACATCAGCTCGACGCATTGTCAACCTCAATAATTCATTGAATTGAATTGTTCATCCAGAGAACTGCAATCGCGGTTATTGGCTGAATAAAAATACGTCTGTCACAATAATTTTTTCGTAACTATTCTCATCTCATCAGTAATTGATCTCTGACAGTGAAAATGTACGCATCATTGGTTCTTCCGACAAATTTTTCCCAGAAATCTTATGGCCCTGAAAAATTACAATAGGAGCTACATGGCAGCATTTTCTACAGGAAAAAAAATTACGATAAAAAAATTACGATAAAAAAAGTATTTTATTTTTTTTTATTTTAATATTTTTAGAACGTTTATTTTGAAATTTGTTTCTGCTGATAAATGAATAATTGTTCATTGCGCAGAGTAAAAAATATGTCTGTCACAATAATTTTTTTGTAATGAACTATTCTCATTCCATCGGTAATTGATCCCCGACCCTGGCAAACTGCAATAGGAAATACCTGAGCACATTTTTTACAGGAAAAAATTTACAATAAAAAAGTAGTTTAGTTTTTTTCATTTTAGTATTTCTTGAAAGTTTATTGTTAAAGTTGCTTCTGGGGATAAATGAACAATTGTTCTTTGAGGAGAATAATAATAAGTCGGTCACAATTTTTTTTTGTACTGAACTATTCTCATGCCATTGGTAATTTATCTCTGCCACCGTAAATATATGCATCATTGGTTTTTCGAATAAATTTTCCCCAGAAATCTCATGGCCCTGGAAAGTTATAATCGGAAATACATGAGAACGTTTTTTAGAGGAAAAAATTTACGATAAAAAAAATTTGTTTTCAATTTTTGTATTTTGAGATAGTTTATTTTTAAATTTGCTTCTGCGGATAAATGAACAATTGTTCATTGAGCAGATTTTTCTTCCAGCACACGATGATGATGATTCATCATCGGCCCGGCCTATTGGGAAAATTTCCACAGCGCGTCTATTCCTGCGATGACCTGCCTCAACAGTTTTCTAGACAGCCATGAACATGAAACGTGAATGGAATTTTTTTTCAATGGAAACTTTTTTATTTTCGTACGATTGCATATGAATGTCATTTATACAACCTTGAACTATTTCAATGACTTATCATCAATTGGCGAGAGCATTGATGATTTGTTTAAACTGAGCTGATGCTCAGAACATGAAGAAATTGATTTTTCACTCGTTTAGATAGAAGCTATCTTAATGCGCTTTTTTGCGCGTTCACAAGTCTCAATCTCCATGTTTTTATTACCAATATCAATACCGAAAAAAGTAAATTTCAACAACTGTCGTAAAAATTCTAATCTCATCGTGAAATGCATGAATCATTGATTATATTAGAAAAAAATTGCGATAAACCAGGGTTGATCGCTGCTGAGCGCGTGATTCTGGGTTAAATGCAAAATAAAAAATTGCAGATTTTCCCCAGTATCTTATTAGTAGAATTCCAATGATGCAATATCAAAATGGAAAATCGCCGAACGTTTAAACGGAAAAGCTTCCATTGATTTTGCGGAAATTCCTCCAACTTGATTCCCGTAAATTGGGCCTAGGAATTACGTCTTAATATGAGGCCCAAAAATTGAACAAATAATTACATTGACAAATTAAGCTACGGAGTAGGGCCCAAAAATTATGTATTAATAGAAAGCCCTAAAATTAAACTTGAAAAATTCCACAGAAAATTCCAGAACAGAAATCAAACCGGGAAATTAAGCGGACACTTACTTGATTAGTCCCAAAAATCATATTTTAATTTAAGACCCAAGAATTGGGCCTAAAAATTCCACAAAAATCCAGAACAAAAATCACATTGGAAAATTAAGCCACTTGATTGGGCCCAAAAATTGAACCATAGGATTGGGCCCAAAAATTTGTCTTAATATAAGGCCCAATAATTGGGCCTAAATATTCCGCTGAATGATCGAGACCAGAAATCACACCGGGAAATTAAGCCACTTGATTGGGCCCAAAATTGGATTCAAAAATTAATCCATGGAATCAGGCCCAAAAATGAAGCTGTAGACTAACCCCAGACCATTATATCTACAAATGAAGCCTTGAAATCGGAATAAATCCCAAAAATCCCCTTGCAAATCTGACCGATAAAATTCCACTCATAATATTATATTTCGTAACGAGTGCAAAAAACATTTTTTCACGAGTTACGAACAATATTTTTCATCACAATGTGCGGAAATTGGACTTTTAGACACGCGGAGCGTGCCGAAAAGTTTACTTTTCGTCACAGCATGATGAAAATTAAATTGAACAATTAATCCGAGCAACAGACCTTTTAATTCTGGAAATCCAGGGGAAGTATTTACTCCGTTCATCGAACTGAAAAATCCTCTAAAAAATTATGGAAAAATTCTCATAATATTGAGATTTAAGATGGCATACATTTGACCCCTAAAAAATGATGATTGATCCGCAAATTCGGTAAGTGTCCGAAGTCCGAAACAACAAGGGGACTTGATGTAGGAAAAGAAGTGTCCAAAAATCTAGTGACTCAGTGTGAAAGGTCAGTGTTAAAGGTCTACCCCGAACTTCAACTAATGCCCTAATCTCAGTTGGACTTGGTCCCTGCCAGCTCCCGAATCCCAAAGCCCCCACGTGCACAGGACTCCCTCCCCGGGAAATTTACCGAAATCATTCAGCAATCACGTGTACAGCGCTGGCCGTCCACGTGATCCCCACACTGCCCTGCTGCGTCGTTTACGTTTGAAGGGTTCTCGAATAGCCCAGATAAAAAAGGGAAGCCCAACTATTGGCCAAGGCTAGCGAGACCGGCACCGACGGACCAATCAGAGCCCTAGAATTAAATAATAGTTCTGCCGGACGGCGGTACGGCGCTGGTGTTCGTCACCTCTATGAGAGAATCGACCAGCCTCGTCTCGCCGAGTCGCACCTCAGTTGTTGTTAGCCTCTCGTGTCTTGTGGACGTGTTCCTCAGTCGCCTCAACAATCGAGGCAGAACATTTATTCGAAAACAATCGCACATCGAAGATTGAACATCTTTTGAGACATTAATTGCGTCGCGAAGAATCCAACGAGTGTCAGCTGGTGGTGGACATTAAATTACTATGGGAATATTTCGTGAATTTCCAATAGTTTTCAATCTTTATAAGAAGTACAGTTAGACGGTACGAGTTTGAGGTATTGTTTTGGTGGTTATTGAGGCTGTGATCGGGTGGAAAATACGATACGAGGGGTACCAGCAATATTTTCAAGGTGAGATATTTTATTTTATTTTTTCTGGCGTGGGACTGGGGATGGGAATATCCGCATCGGTAAACCGAATGGCCGACCAACGGAATCGGGTGTTTATGCATCCGACTGGGGATGTGCGAGGGGAATTCTACCGTAAGGCGACCTCAGATACCTGGGGGGGGATTTATTGCGATGTTCCAGGGGTTTTTGGGGTTATTGATTGGACGTGGGATTTATTTAAAGTTGGGGATTCAGGAATTGAAGGATATCTTGGGAAGGAGTCGCTTTATGCGAAAATGTCAAATACATTTTTTGTGAGATATTCAATTATCTACAAAAAAAGTCTTATGGAATTTTTTGATAGAGTCAATAGTTTCGGAGATATTCGCGAAAATGGGATGAAGATTTGATTTTTTGGTCATTGAGGCACTTCACAGTATTTTCCAAATATCTCGGAAACTAGGGGATTCACAGAAAAATGTTCAGAAAACTTTTTGCAGAGAATAAAATTACCCACAAAAAGAATTCCCAACATTTTTTCCCTAGAATGAATATTTACAAAGATAATTCCGTAATTAACAAGAAGTATTATATCTTGAAACTATCTCCAAAAAATATTCATTTGCCTTTCAACATTCTCAGCTCTTTTGTCCATCAATATTTGCCTGCTCCCCGATAACTCTTGCATATTAATAAAACATCGCAATACAAGAGCGAATGCAAAATAATCCTCCAATGATTAATCTAAAATGAAGTACAAAAATTGAAAATTCAGGGATTGGGAAATATTTTTAGACCGAGTCGCTTTGCGGAAAAATGTCATACCCATTTTTTGTAGGGAATTTAATTCTCTACAAAAAAAATCTTATAGCATTTTTTGCTAGAATCCATACTTTCGGAGATATTCGAGAAAAATAGGATGAAGGTCTGATTGCTTGTTCATTGAGGCACTTCACAGTATTTTCCAAATACCTCAGAAACTAGGGGATTCATCGAAAAATATTCCCAAAACTTTTTGCAGCGAATAAAAGTACTCACAAAATCTTTCCCAACATTTTTTCCCTAGAATGAATATTTACAAAGATAATTGCGTAATTAACAAGACGAAAATATCTTGAAATTCTTCCTAAAAAATGTTCATTTCTCTTTCAACATTTTCAACTCTTGTGTCCATCAATATTTTCCCTATTCCCCGATAACTCTTGCATAATCCCCATATGAAAAAAAAATCATTGCAAAAGCGAATGAAAAATAATGCACCAATAATTAATCTAAAATGAAGTTCAAAGATTATCGGGAATCTCTCGTGTTGTGCACTCGGGCACTAATAAAATTTTTCAGTCTCGGATGTGAGTCCGGAGTGTAAACTTAATTAGCACGTGAATTCCGAGTGTCTTGAACCCTTTTCAAACCACCGAGAATCATTAACACCTGAATTTGTTCGTCTAACCCTGCTGCTATCACTCATCATCTCGTTTGAGCTGTTCACAAATGTTTATCACCTTTCTCCGCAGAACAAAATGAGTAACACCACATATTTTTTTCATCATCTTTTCCTCAACGGAATAATTATATTGTCGATGTACTATGAAATGTCTCTTGTATTTCAGAAGTGATAACCCAAACAAATACACCAAAATAAAAAATAAAACACTGAAGTTGGAAAATAGAAGATAAAAGACAACGGTTTTACCGGTGATAAATAATGACAGAAATAATGGAGGCTAGTAGGCTGTTATCTAAACCAACGCTAGTTCGTCGAGTTTCTGATCTATTCAAAGGTAAATAAACCCCATTGTATCAACTAAATTGTACACAATTGGATAATTCTGTAAATATCTGCATGAGAAATAGGTTTAGAAAAAAATGGCAGTAGTTTTTTTTTGTAGAGAATTTTATTACTTATAAAAAAGTTATTGTCCGATTTCCCGATTAATCCAATACTTTTCGAGACATTCCACGAAATACCACGGGAGATTGGCCCAAATATTATGTTCCTCAATATTTGCCCCGCAAATACATATTTTTTTGCTCAATCATTAACATAACATGTAAGGAACATGTAAATATTTTTTATTATATTATGCATGAATATTGAGAAATTCACGTTTTTTAAACCGTATCAGTGAGTAATGATTAAAAATGAAAAATTATTTGTCTAATCAGGAATTGCACCTGAATATTTTAGAGTAATCATTCAATCAATAATGAAAACTGAAATATTTCCATTATTCGTGCCGAAAGAAATCATTATTTTCTGTTTTACATTTCGCATTTATATGAATTTTGCACCATTATTGATTAAAAAATTATTTGCTTTATTTTTTATTTTCATTTCTCATTAGTATCGCAATGAAAATTACATTTGGTATTGTTACTTATTACCGAAAAAATCATAATGCAATGTTTTCGTTAAATTATGGAATGAATATTGAGAAATTCACATTTTTTAAATATCATGTGAATGATTAATAATAAAAAATAAAAAATTATTATTCATCTGATCAGGAATTACACTTGAATATTTTATAGTAATCTTTCAATCAATAATCAAAATTGAAAAATTTCCATTATTCGTGACAAAAGTAATCGGATTTTCTATTTTCCATTTCTATTATAATGACTAATTAATTGCGTTTCATTAATCATGACGAAAGAAATCGCTATTTTGTTTCTCATTTTGAATTCACATAATATTAAAATGAATTTTATACCGTTATTGATTGAAAAATTATTTACTCAATTTTTAATTTTCATTTCTCATTGGTATCGCAATAAAAAAACATTTGATTTTATTATTCATTACGAAAAAACTCATAATTCAATTGTTATCATTAACCATTGATACTGTAACGAAACAACAATGTACCTCAGTGTTAACAATGGAAATTATTTTCCTGTCGATCTCTGAATGCCGCATCCAAAAATACAAGATCGATTAATCATTGATCAATCGCCGCCCCAGAATGTTGATATCCAAAAATAATAAACGTGTCACTGAATGCCTCAAAACGATACCAAAATAGTTGTTTTGAGAGATGCAAATAAAATCATCCCCATCAGTACTACTTATCAAAAACTTTGATGTCATTTCCGAAAGTCATTAAATCCCCCCCGAGACCGATAACAAAAATCTCCATCACATTGTTTTTAGACACCCCGATAAACCTCAACACCAAAAACCGTGAGCCTCCCCACGCCAAAAATACATCTCGATCTCCCTCTCTCTCTTACAGACAGCAACACAAGTGGTTCACAGCTGTTCACGCACTCATCGATGCAGAAGCTGCGTCACTGCTGCCAGAATCTCAATCTCTTCCCCTATCTCCTGTACTCACTGGGAGATGTGAAAAACACAACTCAAAAATTGACGATAAATCAGTTGATCACAACATTCACAGATCGCCTCTTCCAGCTGTACCTGAACATTCGTCTGATTGTGCACAGCAAACTCCAGCCAGATCCTCAAAAATCAACGCAAGAGGCCAAAGGAGAAGTCAAGAAATTCACAAAATTCGAGAGACAGAAGAGAAAACCAAATTCCCTGCTGCTGATTCTAGCTGTTTATCTTGCACCACTGGTTCTCGTATTTCAACTAGTCGGCATTTTATCATTACTCGTATTCGGTAAATACACACCGGGCTTTGTTTTTCTACTGTCAGCTCTTCTTTTTCTCGGTTATATATCCATGAAAGTGCTGTTTCACGACAATGACAATCAGGAATATAAAAAACGGGCTAAACGAAAAATTGATTAAACATTCTACTCCGCAATCATTCGTAATTATTAATTAATTTTAGTTCTCACTTTTTGTATTTTCATCATCTCGTTCATATTTTTCATCCTCGAGTTTAATTTTATCGATAATAATTGGCTCATTGATGACCAGAGAACATTTAGGCTGCGTTGTTCATTCATTTTGATGATTCCAGAACAAGAGCAAGATATTGTGATCAGATCAATGTAATTAATGATCAATAGGCTACTTTCATTGGATTAATTACTATCGGTTATTTTAAATTAGGGCGTATACTTAATGGTGACATAATCACTGCTTCATACCATTTCTTTCGTCTGTTATCCATGTTTTTGTTCTTGTATTTTGTCAGCTCAAAGTGAGGTTTGATTTGAGTCACAGTGAAATAAATCTACGAATTTAAATGATGCGAATGTTGAATATGCAGCAATAAGACTGAATATAAAATATTACTGTGTAGTGTGGAAATACTGTTTTTTTTTTGTAAATATCTGAGGTATATGAGGAAGTGGTTTAAATACATTTAATTAATTCATGTATGACTTTTTATTGATTAATTCTAGTTAACAGTCACATTGAAGAATACTGAATCCCCTATGAAAATTCTGGAACACCAATTGCCAATATTTTTTACTGCACTCGTCATCATGTTCGGAAAAAAATGACAAAGATTAATTCTCTATTTTATCGATAAGACAATGATCTTATCGATAAAGTTGAAATCATCCATCTGATATCAGAGTGCTAATACTGATGTAAATACTGCGATTATCAATATTATCACGATGTGACTTTCCCTGGAAGT
Source organism: Diachasma alloeum (assembly GCF_001412515.2). Classification (NCBI taxonomy): domain Eukaryota; kingdom Metazoa; phylum Arthropoda; class Insecta; order Hymenoptera; family Braconidae; genus Diachasma; species Diachasma alloeum. Next base: position 845,588 of record NW_021680466.1, on the reverse strand, counting down.
GTATGACTCATTGGAGTAGGGCCCTATCTTGGCACCGTACGCTATCACATGAGCCACGTAGTTTTGCTCGTGAGTTGAGTGGATTAAATGGGAAAATGGTCCTGCAACATAATTGGAGGTTAACAGTCACGTGTCGAAATTGTGATCGACTTTTTTTTTTCTCTTTTAAGAAAAGTCTTTTGAAAAAACCTGATTGGATTTTTTGTCATGACAACTGACCTCCGCCATATGTAGCCCACGTACTCACCTCTATTTTGGAAAATTTGTTTTGCTCCCACTCAAACAAAATTCGAAACGACTGTATCCTTGATACAGGAGTTGGACTTTACGTGGACACGACTGAGTTGTTATCTAGGAACTAAGTTGAATTTTTTAAGAAAATGTGCACATTTTCCATCTGCGAGAATTTTCTTAAATTTTTTGTAAAATCAGAGAATTTTCTCGAATTCTCGAAGACCGCTTGAGGGCTAACTCATGATAAAAACGGAGGTACAAATCCCACCATTAGGTGTTTGTACCTTCCTAGTCTATCCTCTTTGACCTCCCCGATGTCGTGTATAAGAAAAATGAAGAAAGTAGCTGATCATGAAATTGCCCATATTTGGAAGTTAGTTAAACCCAGGAGGTTGGCACCTCTGGGGCCGTTTTCCGAATCTGATACACAATTTCCTTAAGGGGTAACAGAATGCCCTTAATTTTCCAAATTTTTGAACAAATTTCCTGCTGAAAGTTATCGATACTAAAAAAAATCGAAGCACATTAATCTCCAGGAGGTGATGATGATGATCAATGTCTTTTGGGTTAAAAAAATATTGATAATTTTGAGCAGGTAATTTGTTTATTAAATTAAATTTCGAGAAAACGATGTCCTTCTGTTACCTCTTAAGGGTGTTGTTCCGAGAGAGTCACACTTGAAATTTTTCACGCTTTGGGCTGGTATCCCGCTAAACGGAGAACCCGGATTAAAACAAAAACTTTTGCTGATGTACAGTTCAACTTGGCTCACGCATACATAAATTGATTATACATGAATACGTGCGTATAAAGTTGACACCAAACGGTGTCGACAAGTGCCAGGCAATTACGCGCAGTGTGTCTCTCTGTTCGTGTGACTCCTAACCTGGCAGAATTTGTGGTTTGTTTTATTGAGTATTTTGCCACGTCTCTACTGAACTCACTTGTCCCGCCCATTGGGGAAAAAACTTTCTACGATGATTTCTCGAAAATGAAATGGTCAATCAATTTCATTTTTTTCAGTAGATTGATTAACACTATTTCTACATTGCGTTTTTTAAAATTAAAAATGTCGAGTTTTTTTTTTTTTTTGAAAACGGTGAAACTGCATTTAACGGGTAAAATTCAAGAAAATGTAACTCAAGTTTCAGATGGTCAGTTGGAATTATAATGGGTTTATTTTACAGCTAATTCTTAGAGCTATCTACAATAAATTTTTTTTTTTAAATGTCGAAAAAAAAAGTTACACGACAACAACCAACTCCAAATGAGGCGACTACGAGAGCTACATATGTCCATACGGAGGCGTATACCTATTCTGTGCATATTTACAAATATATGCACTACAGCAAAAGCAACGGAGCCATAAACCGGGTGGTATGGTTGTAGCGCGCATCATAACCTAGTAATGAAGAAGTTATTGAAACATGTGGTTGAGACTGCAAGAACTGCACCACTGCAAATCCTACCACTAGGCGTCTATACCTCGCCGATCCGTGTATGAGAAAAATTAAGAAAGTGGCTAATCATGAAATTGCCCATTTTTGTAAGTTAGGTTAACTTTAGCCGCATCAAAATCTAGTAATGAAGAAATTTTTGAAACGTCGTTTAGACTGCAACAACTGGCAGACTACCCCCCAACAATAGAGAAAACATGAAGTCAGGGGAGCGATTTTACTCGTTTTATGTCGACATAAAATCGTAAATTTCAACTGACAGTCCTGGATTCGGAATACTCAACTAGGATTGGTTGAAATTTATGATTTTATGTCGATATAAAACGAGCAAAATCGCTCCCCAGATTTCCTCCACTGACTGATTATCGAACGAATCAGTGAGTGACTTGATCACGGAAGTAGTAAGATCGAAGAGCGTACCTATTGCATAAATTGGAACATCACCGCCCCCGTGATAAGCCTCATCCGTGATAATGGCAGCTTGTTGACTATAAGTGAAGTCGCTGGTATTGATTTTCGTCGGATCGATTCTAGATGCTTTTCCATCTTTCACCTCGTAAGCCATGTTATTAGGGCCACCAGTGCCATAAGATAATATGGTGTAGGGAGTCTGATCCAATTTCGATTTTTGTGATATCCCTGAACAATTCAAAATGTTGGAATACGGAATGATATTTACAAATGGCGCCAGTAATTTTCAGTGTTAGGTCAGGAAGAAGTCTAAAAAGTCAACTTTATGTCCAAGGACGTAAAGTTGACTTTATATTTAGTATCTGCCTTCTTAAGGAACTTCGGCAGTAAGTATACTTGGTGAAAATTTCGAAATGGTATAAAGACGCAATATTTGGATCATATGTTGTTGAGCACATTCAAAAACTATTCCCAAAATTTCAAGTACCTTGTCCACCCCATTTTCGAGATATACATCGTCAAAAATGGAGAAAACACAAAAATTGAATGTTTGGCGATGCATATCTCAAAAAGGGGTGGATCAGGGACTTGAAATTTTGGGAATATCTTTTTAATGTGGTCAACAACATATGATCCAAATATTGCGTCTTTATACCATTTCGAAATTTTCACCAAGTATACTTACTGCGGAAGTACCTTAAGGAAGAAATGTTCAGTGTTATCGGATCGTGGCGTCACCCCATTTAAAATTGTACAGGTTTTGGCTATAAACCGCCAAAATCTGGCAACCATGGAAATGTTGGGGAAGAATAGTCATGGAATATTTGTAAGAATTTCCTATTGAGCTAGAACATTTACCTAGAATAGACGACCCCCTGTCACTATATCCATTGAACATCAAAGAATGCGAATGATCACTCGTGACAATAACCAAAGTATTATCAACATTCACTAGTCCCAAAGTAGTATTAATAGCATCGGAGAATCTGACTGTCTCTCTGAGTGCTTGTGCCGCATGTCCTCGATGATGAGCGAAGTCGATCAGTCCCCCTTCCACCTAGAAAGATCGATCTTCGTGACATGCATAAAAAATTCCCCTTAAATTGCGGTCATTACCACAAGTAAAAATCCCTTCTTCTCCTTCTGCAAGACCCTGACCGCCATTTTCGTCATCTCCTCTAGGCTGGGTTGACCTGCAGGCCCTGTATTTCTGTTCCAGTCCATGCTGATGTGTCCGTTAGCGAAAATTCCCATTAAGTAATCGACTTCCTCGGGATCAACGCTCCTCAACTCTCTGTTGTTCTGAACAAGTTTGTAACGGAGGTTTCTCTCTTCCTTGTCATTTTTCCAATATGAGAGTAGATCCCTTCCGTCCGAACTGTAACAGGCCCAGGTGTCTATCGGATCTGACTTGGTACCTGTCGCGTTGGACTTTAACATCTGCCTTCCACCACCCATGATCACTCTGATATTGGTTCCGGGGGAATCCTCAATTAATTGGCGCGCGATGTCTTTGCATGCTTTTGAGGATGTCGGTATTTCTCGCTCACATTCCCATTTTCTGTTGGGACAGTGGGCGTAAAGAGGCGCAGGAGTGGCATGAGTCACTCTCGTTGTGGTGACAAAGCCTATAGTCCGATAATATTTATCTTTACGATGTGAACTAATTAAAAGATGAGAGGACTCGATAACAAATTTTTTATTTCGTTAATACTTTGAGTTCTATTCATCGTAGGGTAATTTTTCAGAATTCATGACGAAGATGGGGTTATTTACCGTCAGTTTGACCGATCGCGTATCGCTACTTGACACAAATCTGCGGACATATCGGCATCTGTTCGAAAATCAGTTTTTAAGCGGTATCTTTTTTGCTCCTGATCAGAGAGCGATCCACGATCGATCAAATCGATGCGGAGTGATCTCACCTTTCATATGCACCGCGAAAAATTTCATTATAATAACTAGAACCGAAGATATCGCTAAAAATTCAAAATCGAAAAATTCAGATTTTTGGATAAATGGACCTGTAGCTTTACCAGCCCGTTGTGCCCACTCTATTACCGACTCCACGTGATAACTTTCATCCAAACTCCCCTCGCAGTCGCCCACACCGACATTGCTATCGAGACCCACGACCTGAGAATTTGTCTTGACACCACTGAAGAGCGCCGTTGCAGTTGATGCTGAATCAGGTACTTGTTTGTTGGTATTATACGTCTATCGGTAAAATCCACACAGGTTAAGATCTCATGAAAAAGATGGCCGCCGTCACGAAGATAACAAGATATTTCCAATGATGAAATCACTGACCTTGATAAGACCCACGTGAGGTAACTTTTCCCACGCGAGATAACTCGTCTCGCCCCTATGATAAATCCTACTAGCTGTGATGGTATCAATACTCATTCCATCTCCAACAAAAACAATAACGTTTTTAGCGGTTTTCTTGTTCCATTTGTGGGACAGTGACTCTTCAATCTCTAGTCTCGCTGAGTTCCTCCAGTAATCGGCATCTTTTTTTGGAAAAAAAAAAATTGAACATTATAAAGAATCGAGGTGATGAATTTTAAAAATTATCTTTTATTCGGCCTCACACACCTTCCAATGCAACTATCTGGTGGAGGTTCAGGAGTATTAGGATAAATTTGCTACACATGACGAAGTGATTTACTTCCGCCAACTAACTCAGCGATTCCTTTGGGCACGAGACCCTGCGTCAGCATTATGTAATGATAAGGTGGGCCGGAATTCATTACTTAGTTATCATCGCTAATGGACGACAGGTGATAGACGTCATTTTAGAGATTACGGGGATGACTCGGGGTTATTGTAATTCGGGTACGGGAGGTTAATTGTTGGTTTTTGAATTCTAAAATATTAGGATCGCGTGGAGGCATATTACGGCGGTTTCAGGAACTTTGCGGTGGGTACGGCAGGTTGGGGATATATCAGCGGTCGATAAACAAGCTTTGGTGGTGAGGAAGTCTCATCACAGAGGTCACTACATAAAACTTTTTGGAAATTGACTTTTTTTAATTTACAAAATTATCAAAAAATTAAGAGTTATACAAAATTGAATTTTCGGAGTATCAATTCTCTTTCAGTTAAAAATATTGTAAAACCAAAGCCCTTTGATGAATAATTCACTTTATTAAAAGAATTTGGGGTGCAACGAATAATGAAAAATAATCAAATAGTACAGGTATTTATAAATTTATCATTTATTTTTGTTGTTATTGCTGTGAAATTCCTAATTTTCTTAATAGAAAAATTTGGACGTAAACTGTTTATTGAGGAAAAATCAGAAATAATTGAGGAGTTTATGAGTTTGGAAGTGCTCCATAAAAATCCGCCCGCAGAATTTATTGATCGTCTTATTTTTCCCCTCCGGGTTTTGGTTAGCGACGAGATTGAAGATGGTGGGTATTTTTTCCATCCTACACAATCAGCCTCATTCCCTCTTCCTCCCTCCTAGTAAGGTCCCGTGGCGAGGGTGGAACGAGGGAAGAAATAAAGGGGGTGAAAAATGGTTGGAGCGTATTTTAAAGGGAAGCTGAAGACCCTCCCCTATTTTCACTGAAAAAAATGGCAGTTCATACTTCTCCGGTACATTATTGACTGCACGGAGAGAAATATTCAATTAAAATTACATATCTTTTCCATAATTCCGGAGCGAAATGTGGTTGTAGGAAATTTTACGAAACTATCACGTAATTTTTATATAAAATCACGGAATTTTTCCACGGCGTTCCGTAATTTTTACCTGAATCTCCTAGGAAAAATTACGATACCGTCACTTAAATTTTCTGAGTCGATTCCGTAATCCGTGAGCGAACTGTGAGTTCCGTAATTTTTTGTGAACATTTCTCTCCGTGTACTTCAATCCAAAAAAATATCAAATTTCAATCTCATCCTATCAATAATGAGACGAAACTACTATACATCATTGGTTCATTATTCCTACAATTCAATTAAAAAAATTGATGATGAGATGTTGAATGTTGGTTAACATGCTTGTCAATAATTGATCAGTAATTGAAATTCTACATGATATGCGGAACATAAATATTCAAAGTCTATTTGAATTCTCGTTATTTCCCCGGCATCAATCACCCACTCGATTAAACATAATTATTGACATTCGGATGCACGGACCAGAATGTTTTGCCGAGGTATGCATTAGTGATAAATAAATAGAATGTAATGAATTGGCGTGTTGCGCGCTATTACGAAATCGATTGATCCTCCCCCGGGCCCTCATCCAGCGGTCAACCGAGTCGATATTCAATCGAGAGCTGTGATAAAGCTGAACCACCACAGTTTCTGGATATAACTAGTTTCTCCAGAATATCACCATGAAAAATATTTCTGGAGAATCGATTTATAGTATAGAAAATGATTTTTTGGATGGGAAAAAACGAGAATACAATTGCAAATCACTAATGAACAATAGTATTGGATCACTTATTTCGCCCATCACATCCTCACAAAGATCAACATTCTACACTGACAGTTCACAATCGTATGCCACTGCTTCGAAATTTTCACGACCTGGCCACTGGAGAGGGGTTGGACGGGGTCCCGCAAAGGGTTACTGAGGAAATGGACGGACCACACACGTTTGACCGGTATGCAAATCGGCCGGACTCGGAACAAAAATTACAAAACATTTTATTCGTTTTATTTCGTCCCTTCCTTTAATGCGAGAAATCACCAGCTGGCGCCTTCGGCATTGTTCCCTTAGGTATATCGCAACAGTTATGAATTTCCAAACATTATTTTACCGTTAGAATTTATTCTCTTGGTCAAATAAATCAATAGAATAAACGATATGATGCTTGTTTTTATTCGTTTAATAATTCCTTTATAATATTTTTAGTTGACTCCGCAGTATTCATAAAACTGCAATAATGATACGATAATACCCTCTCAAGCAAAATAAAGAGGGAGGAGAGAGGTTCGAACAAAAGAATATCGTGAAGGCGCAAGTACGCTCGGGAAATAATAAAGCTTTAGTTTTTACTTGTATCATAAATTTAAGAGCTTTTCTTGTTTATAACGTCAGCCTACTGCACCTCGGGATAAACTTTTGATATGAAGTGGTATTGTTTTTCATCAGAGACGTGAGGCGCCGTCACGTTTCGAAATCCATTGGGTCATAGAATAAATTGATGATGATGAATTTTGATTCCCATACGGTCTAGTGGCTACGATATTACAGTAAAGTATCATCACGAGATGCGAATGATGTCTGCTTTCCTTGTCTCAGAGTTTCGGCTATTTTTTTGGTGATGCATATTTTAATTTCCGTCCACAGATAGTATATTTTGATTCCCATATAATCCAGTGGCTAGGATAATACACTAAAGCTACGATAATACATTTTGGCGTTTTTCATTCTGCATGAAAAAAATAACCTCAAATACATAAGACATTTTTTGCTTGTATTAGAAAAAAATAACGGTCCAGCGACATTATCCATTTCCATGGATGATGTATTTTAATTCCCATATGGTCTAGTGGCTAGGATATCATTTTCATATTACTGAGGTGTGATTATAAGATGCGAGATGACCGCTGGTTTCCATGTGTTAGATCTCCTACGTCTAATAGTCACCTTACGACTGACTACTCAGATGTGATCTGACGGTCGTAATTTTTTATCACAGAGTTTTGACAATTTTCTGGGTAATGCATATTTTAATTTCCATCCGTAGATGGTATATTTTGATTTGCATATAGTCTAGTGGCTAGGTAAATACACCAAAGCATTATTGCGTTTCTCATTTCGCATGAAAAAAATAACGGGACTTTTTTTTTCCTTGTGGGTAAGGCCTAGGATCACCCCTCACAATCTAAGGGGTGGAGAACTGAGAAAAACTCTCTGTGTAGGGGCAGAAACCCTCACCCCACGATAAGCAAAAACCAGCGGCGAGAAAAAATACAAAATGGCTTCTAAATATGAGTGGACACGAACTTCTCAAGAAATAGGGTTTTTTTCTTTTGTAGTCAACGGTTTTAATCGACCTAGGATAGATCACCCCAGGGATGAAAATTTTCAATTAAAACTCACTGTGAAACTGTTTAAAACTTAAAAACACCGGGAATAAAGTTATATGCTGACAAGCTATAGTCCGGCCCATTATCGCCCTGCAAGGGGTTGTAGTCAAGTTCGGTAAATTATAAATTTTAACTCTTTGCATTAATTACTTTTTATTCGTTTTTCTGTTTCGCGTTCGGGAAGTTTAAATTTAATATTGGTATTTTTTCTTTTAAAAACCAACACGAGAGAATAGTTGATAAAAACGAAAATTACCGTCAATGTTTTCATTAAAAAAATTATTGATGAATATCATTTTATAAAAAATATAATGATCAACTGTAACGATATATTATAATTATTTATTCCACGAGAGGGAATTATAAAAAAAGAATTCTTAGTTATCGACGGAGCTTCGAACTTTCTTACCATCACGAGGGGCTGAAAGAATTCGCTCGGCTGATTTTTATATTACCAACGCGGTCGATATAAAGATTATGAAAAAATAGAGGACAGAGGGCAGCAGTTGTGAATGCCACAATAGAATTTTTCATAAAATTCTGGGAAATCGATATCAGTCAGCGAATTTAAAATTTAAATTGACGATAAAAATAAAAAATAAAAATCATTAATTATTGAATACTGATGTTTTGCTATACAATAAATAATATAGAAAGAATAATGAAGACCGAATATTTAAATGAAAATTATCCGAAAATAAAGAAATAATAATGATCGAAAATCTATCATTGCTTTTCGATTTAATTTGGAGTAAGTTCGAGGTGAATGATCTGCAGTTATTAAATTCCCTCTCCGGATAATAAATTCATCGTCAAAATTTTAACAAGCTCGTGCAGTCAAGTTACTTCCACCGCTCGTGCATTAACCTCCCGAATACAGAAATTCCATTCCCACTTAATTTTCTTATCAATCCGACAGCTCACGTCACTCAAATTATCTCATAAATTTCTGATAAATTTGGTCAAGACATCCGCCATTCAGTCATTTCCCGAATGTATGCATAAACAACGTGAAGTGCAGAATTCAACTGCACGCCATATTGACACCCATTATAATGCATAAAAAATATACGGAAACTGAAAAATTGAGTTTTGTAAATATTTAACTGGTGTCGTAAAAATTTCAACTTTCTGTCGTAGCATGAGAATGTCTAAGCACAGCTAATTCAAAATGGCGGCACTACCACCCCTATATCATTCTCACAGCGACCCCTCGAGGCACCCTCTTAACAGAAACTGGAGGCGGCCTCGGGTTTGCTTCGGGGTGGGGCGTACATACCTTTTCAAAATATGGCGTTTATTCCGGATATTTTATTTATATTCTTCGGACGTTTATTGCCATAACCCAGATGCAGTCGCAGATACCACTGAATAAAGATAAAAAATACTAAGGAAGTAAATAAAATGAAAAGAGATAATATTTTATTTTTCATTAAACATAAAAATTTTCATGTTAATATAAGGAAATATGATTTTAAAAATTTGATGTGACAGGAAAATATGGATAAACATTGGAATAAAATGAAAAAAAATTCTATATTTTTAAATTTTATTTATGGATATTTGAAATATTTTTTTTTAGAGGGGTTTACTACTGAGAAATAGTGAAGTAGTAGTTGTTGTTATGCGAGAAATTCCCTCTTGAATAAAGGAGAGTTTGAGGAAACTGAGATTTCGCATGTAAAAGCTGTGACCAACCCGGACGCCTGAAATTCCACGAAAATAGTTGGGAATTGACCGTCCCTCGCATATGCAAAATACACGAGAGAATGCACATTTGTTTTGTATTATTTATTTTAAGATAATTAATTATTGCTTTCATTTTGATGGATGCAGGGTAATTAGGAGAGAATAATTAAGCCAATATACCTGAGAGCTTCACTTATGTAATCCAAGGAAATAATCCATAATGAGAATCACATGAAATGCCAAACAATCACTGATAATTTAGTGTTCATAAACTTCCATTCGCCTCTTTGAGATAAATAATTTCATCTCGAAGAATTTTAAAATTTACGCAAATATTTGATTCGTATATAATCGATTTTTTTTTATGTTAAAGAAAATTGAAATGCATTAAGTTGTTTTAGTCACGGACGATCGAATTACTGGTAAATTTTCCCACGGCTGAGAGCATACTAACCTTGCCCCCAACTTTTTCATCCCTTTAAAACATCAACCACCCCATCAACGCACATTCCCTTATTTTTACGATTCTGCGCGGGTTAAATTCCGCTTTTTTACCTCTCAAAAGAGCCTGCGCATCGTTTTCTTCCTCTTCTCTATTTTATTTTTTCCATCAAGTGGTTGCAATTTCCCCCAGATTTTTAAAAAATCCTCCATTCCACTCCATCATAGCTCTACCACCTGAAAATCGAGGATGGAGTCGTCGAGAGTGACTCGAACTCGATTAGGACGCTATTAACGGACCTAGAGTAGTTTGGGAAAAGAGGAGGTGCCGGGGTGGACCAGAGGAAGATTTAATGGGATCAGCGAGCACTCGTTTGGAAGGGTTTTGAGCTATTTCGTCTACAACCAGTTGCAAACAAGTCAATCTCATTATGACGGGGTAATCCATTTGAAAAACTCTTCATGTTGCTTCGAGAAACCGATGACTGTCGAAAGTATTATAGAAGATCTGACTCAACAAACCTCGACGCCATTTTGTATCTCATGATGATGCTTTGGTGTAATATCCTAGCCACTAGACTATATGGGAATCAAAATATATCACCCATGGAAAACAACACTATCTCCAAAAAAAAAAAATCTGTCGGATTACATTTCAGTAGTTGGTTGCAAGATGACTGTTGTAAGTATGACAGTCAACCCGGCACAAGAAAACCTGCCGTAATCTCGCACTTCATAATGATGCTTTGGTGTAATATCCTAGCCACTAGACCATATGGGAATAAAAATATGTCATTCACAAACAACATTATTAATACTGAAAATCCCAAACGTTACCCTCATGATAACGTCCTTAACCTAGAGGAAACTTCCATCAAAAGAACTCCATTTTTCTTTCTAATTCCGGAATATTCATAACTTCGCCATATTAATCCCCTCAAATCCCTTATTTCTCTTTCCTCGTAAACTCCCTCTCCCCTTTCGAACCCAAAAGTGGCAGCGATTCCCTGAGTATACCCGTAAAGATCCAAGGAGGGTTTTCATCCCAGTATCCACCCTCTGGACCCTTTTCACATAGGAAAACGATGGTAGACAACCTCCAGTATATAAGAGATGGGTATGAGACCTACCGCGAATGGGGTTGCGGCACATAGTAGTAGTAGTCTCTCCCAGGCCATAAATTTCCTCTTCCTTTTAAGGAAAGGATGGAAAAGCAGAAGTGGAGGTGGCTGGTAGCTTCGAATATCTAGACGTAGGGTAGTTTTCCCTGGGCTCCATACGATAGAGAGTTTGTGTTATATGTTAGAAAGCTCAGAAACGGAGGGGAATACATATATATAAATTCAGATGGAATAAGGATCGCTTCGTCCCAGCCCCCTTTTCAGACGTCTCCCTGTTTCCTGGGGTTGAGTGGGTGGGGTAGCGACTGAGAAACCGCTGGGGCTGCCACCTTCTTGGATCAATAAATGATTTAACATTCACAAAATGGCGGTTCTCAGCGTCTAGCTCGGGGTAAAAGAAGAGGGGTGGGTGCATTGGGGCGGAGAGATCATATAATCTACCTTAGATTCTTCCCCGCGGGGGATGTGGATCCTCCGATGGCTGTTGTATTCCTTCGAACAGGTTTCAATCACGAATTTTCTGTCACACTTATGAAATGTTGGACCGGAATGACAGCTTCCTGTCATCTGACATGACACCAAAGACCCTCAAACCAGATAAATAGGAAGTGGCTGCTATCAGAAACTTTCTCTCCTCTTCCGTAAATATCGTCAATGATGACGCTTGAAAGCATTCGTTGTGTGTCACACATATGTGTCGCACAACTAGGATAGAAGGGAGTGGTTACTTGAATCTCGACTTTTCGTCCAATTGTTTCCGGACGAGACTCACGAACATCCCTTGTTACTCACCCGCAGGAACGCTTGGTAACGTCCAGGTTTGCCGCCACTCTCTCACTTTGGTGAGAAAAAGAGAGAGAGACAACAGAATCTGATTAGCTTGGAAGAGGAGCTAGGAAAATTGGATTTCGAGGAGTCGAGAAGTTACATTAGTTGGTGCGGGTCTTGAATGAATTTTCATTATTTTTCTCGGGTAAAGTTATTCGATAATGTGATTTATTCTGAAGATTCACGAGAACTTCTTTCGATTGTATATCTGGACATGATCCGAGGACGAGTTAAACCATAATTCACCTTAATGGGGTACGGTAAACTGGACTTTAGGCTCCACTCGTATCCGCGATGGTGTTGCTCGCGGCACCCCAGGGCAACGATGTTACACAAGATCCCTAAATATTAAGAGAGCATTAACCATAGCTAGTTATGCCTATGTATAAGCTTCGTATATGCAGCCATTTCGCTGTAAATGGTAGAGATACTGTATTCCAACTCTCCTTGCAACCTTGGTAGCATATATTATTACGTTGTAAGAGGTGCTTGGCTGACTCCCCTTTATACTTGGAAAGCTGCGAAACCAACTAAGGACCCACTCGCAAGATTATGGAAATCGCTGGTGCAAGATTATATGTTGCTCATGGGGCACCTCATAACATTAGAATTTTCGAAGGTGTGATCATATTTGCAAAAGGTGTTTGTTGGTGGTAGCTATTCTGAGATGATAAACAAGTTATGCGAGACACTGTTTTCTGGGGCGATAAACGATGAAAATTGGTGCGGAATAATTTTCCCGAAAAAGTGATTGCATCCAGCCGAATCTCATCGAAATTTGATCATTGTCGATCAGAAATATCTGACAATACTGAAAATAGATGACTATTCGATTCATATCCCTGAATAATTGATTTCGAAACAAATCCACTTCAGTCAAAGTATTTCATTCCATCTGTCATGTTAACCATATTAATTCCCGTTATTAGATAACTTGATTAGAAAATCGGCTGCCTCTAACCAAATATGAATAGCCATAATTAATTGTAATCCCCCCAGTCTTCTTGATAGTTTCCCCCAAAATGGTGGTCGGGGATGGATTTTGAAATTTACAGGGATAAGGTCTGAACCTGTAAGGTTACATTCTCACGCTCGCACCACATATCTTCATTAAGACAGTGGTATACAGAGGTCCACAGGGTTAGGTACTTAGTTTTAGGTGGCCAAACTGAAACGTAGGGGGGGCGAGGGGGGTGGTAAACTGAAGGAGGGAATAGGCACTGTGGATGGGGCGGCTGAAGCAACGGAGGCAGTTACTACTGGGAGACCAAGCGCTACCCGGAGTTCCTCCAAGTTTGTTGTGTGTGAAAACAGGGTCTGATTTGAATTTATATTACTTGGCTGCCCCGTGTGCACCAAGCACTCCCCCATCCACTTCCACCTTCTATGGTACCCATTTCAACCTCCACCTCCAGCAGTTTCATTTCTTCGAACACACACCACCAGCCGTCCAGGAAATTTCCATATATCTGAGAAACTCGGAGGGCAGAGTTGTAGAAATCATGCAAAGCATCAATTCCGAAAACAGAAAAATAATTGCTATTTTCAAGAAAAAAATATCCAAATTTTCAAAACTGCCTTTCTCTGGGAATAAATCGAAGTAAAGGTGAATTCTCACGTTCATGGACACAAAATCACCTGACGGAATCTCGCACCTCATAGCGTTGCTTTGATATAATATCCTAGTCACTAGACCCTATGGGAATCAAAATATATCATCTATGAAAAAGAATACCATCTTCAATAAGAAGCACGTTTTGTGTCAGATGAATATAATACATGGATTGAAATTGAAATAAGCTCAAGAAAATTATGTATTATCCAAGAAAAACTTTGCTAAATTTCATGAACTTTCTTTCTCCGTGATAAATCAAAGTAAAATTGGATTCTCACATTCATGGACACAAAATAACCTGATGGAATCTCGCACCTCATAACGATGCTTTGATGTAATATCCTAGTCACTAGACCATATGAGGATCAGAATATATCATCTATGAAAAACAATACCATCTCCAATAAAAAGCACGTTTTGTGTCACATGAATATAATACATGTATTGAAATTGAAATAAGCTCCAGAAAATTATGTATTATCCAAGAAAAACTTTGATAAATTTCATGAACTTTCTTTCTCCGTGATAAATCAAAGTAAAATTGGATTCTCACATTCATGGACACAAAATAACCTGACGGAATCTCGCACCTCATAACGATGCTTTGATATGATATCCTAGTCACTAGACCATATGGGAATCAGAATATATCATCTATGAAAAACAATACCATCTCCAATAAGCAGCACGTTTTGTGTCACATGAATATAATACAAGGATTAAAATTGAGATAAGCTCCAGAAAATAATATATTATCCGAGAATAACTGCTAAATTTTATGAACTATCTGTCTCTGTGATAAATCATAGTAAAATTGGAATTCACAGTTGTTTTAGTTAAAAACTGCAGAAGATAACGCGAAGTACAAAATCAAAAATATATTTTAGTAGTTATACTGATGATCGTTTCCTGAACGACCAAATAATGAAGAGATCAAGAATTTCTTTTCAACCGCAAAGAAATCAAAGACTATAACTCACCCCCCCCTCCCGAAACCAATTAAACTGTTAAATCCACTCCCCCACGATGAATAAAACCCGAGTACTCAATTTCAAGCCGCGGCTTTTTACGCGAAAATCCAGTGGACACCCTCCGCCAACAGTATACACCATCCATAACACTGGTATGATAGTGGGGTGATTCTCACGTTCATTGGGAAAATACAGAGGGAAAACCGAGGGTTGAAAAACACGAGAGTATGAGGGTGAAACACATTGCTTTGAGCGCTTTTTAAACGCTTGATGTATTTATATCCCTCCTCACTCCAAAAAGTGCTCCACCTCTTTTTTGCACTCTCTTCTACCCCCAAGTCCTCCGCCGTTGACGGTTAAGCACGAAACAATTAAAAGCTCGGTGGTGCTTTCCAGAAACAAGAGCCCAACCCCCCGGCGAGAGTTTTCCTCTTTTATACACCGCAGGACCATTCAAATTGTACACATGACACGTATACAAAACAAATTTTACTCGGACTATTTCGGACTAATTCGACGTAAAAGTTCCATTCCGCGATTTGGTGAGGGATCTAGTGATGCCGCGAGACATTTCACGAGACATCACGAGACAATACTTTGGAGGGATTGTCTCGGTCTTCATGAACACAGAAAATTTTAGTCTCGTCTCAGTCTTGAAATGCGCAGTATCAACTCGGCTCGTAATGACTCCGAGTCAATTTATCTCATCTCGGTTTCCAGTTTATCGTGTTTTTTATATGTAGAAAACCGAGACGAGACAAGCCGAGACAAGAACCGAGATTTTATATTAAAAAACACGAAAAACTTGAGACCGAGATGAGATAAATTGATTCGGAGTCATCACGAGAGGAGTCGATACTGCGCATGTCGAGACTGAGATGAGAGCAGCGATTTTCCTGTTCATTGAGACCAAAATCATCTCTCCAAAGTGTTGTCTCGTAAAGTGTCTCGCGGCATCACTAGAGGGATCTCCTTTTGTAAAGAAGAATTATTCGATGCGATGGGTACGAGTGGTAAAATAAGACTGATCAACTTGCATTTCTTAGTCACCAAGAAAATCAATCCTGAAACCTGTCTTTCATGGTCAATTTAGGTGCCACGTATTTGTGTGATCGTTTGAAGTGAAAACAGATTCACTTTCCACGTGATGTCCGAGAATGTAGGACATGACCTGGTGAGGAGTGAGAGGGAGAGGGAGGGATGAAGGGGATAGATGTACGATGGGGGGTATTTCCCACAGGACGAGTATTACGTGTCCGGCGCAACCTGCTTCGCTCCCCGCGGCTACCGCCACCACTGGTCAGAAATCGAATGGTCAAGCAAGCCGTCACTGTGTCTCAGCTTTAATGTTGAAGTGGTGAATTGGCTAGAGGAGACACCCGGTTTTTCTGGAAATCCTGGTGGTTCAGGATTTCTGAGGTGATACTGTTTTATTTCTCACGGGTTTAAGTCGCTTGACTGGAGGAAGATATCGATTTGCGTGAGAAAGTAATGAAATGCAGTCAGAGATCAGCCGGGAAATAATATCCATCATTAATATTTCATTACAATATCTATGTTTAATGAACAAAATTGAATTATGATTTTTTTCGTAATGAATAGTAATACCAAATGTATTTTTCATTGGAATACTGATGAGAAATGAAAATAAAACATGCGGTAAATAAATTTTCTATGAATAATAAGATGAAATTTGTTTATTATATCAATGGAAAATGTAAAACAGAAAATACCAATTTCTTGCGTCGTAAATAATGGAAATATTTCAATTTTCATTGTGGCCTGAATGATTACTCTAAAATATTCATGTGTAATTCGTAATTAGATAAATAATAATTTTTCATTGTTAATTATTCCTCATTGATAAGATATTTAAAAACTGAATTTCTCAATATTCTTTCATAATATAATGAAAAATATTTGAACATTGTTAGTGATTAAACAAAAAATATGTATGTGCGGTGCAAATATTGGTAAAGATAAATAATTATTTTCGTTCCTTAGAAGAGATGAGCAAGTGATTTCGTCCGTCGCTCAGTGAAATTCACCCCCTGCACCTCATGGACCCCAAATTCCCATGAACAATGGGGCCCTTGATCAAAAAAAATCCCGGAAATCATGAGGAAGTAATTACCACTGGTGGTTCGCCTATTGTTCCAACATTAAGTGGAATAGAGACAATGAAAAAAAATCAGAGACCTGTCACTCATTTTCATGCCACGTGGTGGTGAATTTTTGTGATAGTTGCCGTACAGCAGCAGCACCATTTGCCAACAAAATTCTCTTCCATTCACGTTAACAATGAGCATTGTTGTCCTCACGTGGACAGGGAATAAGACCAGCAATGGGGGTTTTAAGCTCTCTCAAAGGCAACACAGGCGGACAATTAAGTCGTTAGTGGACACTTCTCATGGAGGTCTTGAGCGGAAACTTGTGTGACAACACGTGGAATATTATGTTGAACCAAGATATGATTCTTCTTTGTTGAATGACAGATAGCTATGAAATTACAGCTTTCAGATGGGCATCTCAGACTGGAATGACGCGATATGAAACGATACGATAATTTCAAAATTATCATCTTGTCCCGAAATTTTCCCTGTGCCAAATTGATGGAATGCAGGGTAAATTTAATAAAAAATTTAAGAGAAACAAGTTGGGGAAAATTACCGAACAAGTCAAGTAATCGTGGAGCGAACTCGATTTTCAGCACTTTTTTATACTATATCGGGGAAAAAGTGCGAGACAAATAATGAATTTTTCTCCGTTGGCCCGGGAACATTTACTGAACGTGAGGGTAATTTGTGCCGAATCTGTTAAATTTACCCTGCATTTCATCAAAAATTATCCCAGTAAATCTGAATGATTGCTCAATATTGCGTATAATTTTTCTGCAACACACAACAAAAATGTACTGACGTCGCTTTGATTCTAGTCGATTTTCGGCTTGATTCAAGTCGAGTGACTCGGACTCTGTCAATCCGAATTTCGGACCTGATGTCAGCAGAAAAGTGAATTATTTCAAGAAAAAACGTGTCAAGCCGACATCGGCCTAATTCAAGTTGATTCTTCGACGATTCGAGTCGATTTTTCGGCTTGATTCAAGTCGATATTCGGCTTGATCCAAATAGATTTTGTGGTTTGATTTAAGGTGTTCCTAGAGAGTTATATATGGGGCAGTCGAAAAATCGACTTCAATCACGCCAAAATTCGACTTGAATGAAGCCAAAATTTGACTTAAATCCAGCCGAAAAATGGACTTGAATCAAATCGAAAAATTGACTTGAATCAAGCTGAAAAATTGACTTGAATCAAGTAAAAAAATCGACTTGAATCAACCCGAAAAATTGACTTACATGAAATAGCAAAATCGACTTGAATCAAGCCTAAATTAGACTCGAAGATCAGCGAAGTCGATTTGATTCAAGTCGAATAATCGATTCAAATCAGGCCAATGTGGCAGTTTGCTCTCTCCGAGTCAGGCTTGATTGATGCCGACAGGAAATAAGTCGATTCCCGGTATAATTCTGTCCGACTTGATTCAAACCGATTTTTCGGTTTGATTCAGGACGATTTTTTGTAGATGTTGGTCTAATCCATGTATTGTGTAAGGCTTTACCAAGTTGGATCTCTTGATTTGTTTTGATTCAGGAAACCGAGACAAGAATTGTTACCAAAATCAATTGAGTTTATCCCCAAAAATCATAAATGAAATACATTTCGGATCGAAAAAATGGCGAAATATTCCAAATTAATCCCCCAGCCTCTAGGAGCCCCGTATATTCGAGATAAAACCCCGAACCGCACCCAGGGTATTACGCTGTCTCAAGGAAGCGCTGGGGGCTGAAGTAGGTGGGACTTGGAAAGATACTAGAAAGCGGGGAGGGTAGTTGGGTGGGAGGGTGGGGTGGTTCGAGGAACATGGTACTGTTTCCTCCCTTGCGATCGCTAGACATTTCTCTCCTCTGTCTTCCCAGAAACTCAGCATCCTCAAGCCGTTTCATATCATTAATTATCTAAATTGAAGTGCCGTACCCTCGCACTAGGCGTCTTCCTCTTAGATCAAAATTGTCAAAGGAGAACTTTGCCAAGTGAATTTCCCATTCTACATGGATATTTTCGGGAATGGTATCATTCGGGAATGAAAATCCATTGCACATGAACGACTTTTCCAATTAGGGAAACATTTCCCGGTTTCGGGCTCGAGGTTTTTTTTTCGAAATCATCAAAAGAGAGAGAGGATAAATTTGTTACCACGCGTATTCTCTGCAAACTCTGATAGCAATTAGAACAGTTCGCCGGAGCTCTGAAAAGTTATCATAACTCAGAGTTAGTAATGGCTAGAATTTTCAATTCCCAAACCTTTTCAGAATTCAATCCTCTCATTAAAATTTCGGAATCGACAGTTTTAGAAATTTAGCGGGATGAAGTCAATTGCGGTTTTTGGTGGATATCCGAGTGCACAGAATCAGTCATTCATGAAGTTCGCATTACTGAATTCAGAAGGTCGAATGTCCATTCGACGCGGTTTGGCTTTGAGTGAATTAAAAATGGGGAGTTGGCCGAATCTGAAAGTTTGTTTTATTGCCATTTCGTATAGCGACTGTTTGTCAGTACTTTCTGGTACACATGGAGAAAAATTACCGAATAAGTCAAGTAATCGTGGAGCGAACTCGATTTGCAGTAGGGGAGGGTAGGCTAAATGGACCGAAGGGCAAAATTGACTTCCTAATTTTTTCATTTAGGAAATTCTTTGAAATTTTAGTAATCCTTTCTCTTCGTGATAGTACCGGAGAGTGGATTTAGTGTCAGATGTGCCTAAGGTGGACTCATTATGTGTTATTGTGTCTTACTCATTTGTATTTGAAAGTGCGTCTGATTATTGATTTGTTAATTTGATTATTCTGTTATTTTTAGGGACTTTTCAGATGAAAAAATTTTGCTATGAGTTTGGAAGGTTGAAAATGTGCTTTTCCCGATTTCTGAAATTTCCATTTTTTGGAATTACTATGCAAATTACGGGTGTTCCTAATCACATTCCTGTTGATTCTCATTGTTCTCCACAGTATTCATCATGTTCATTTCCGCAATAAATGACAAATAGTGAAAAAAATTATTATGAGAAAAAAGAACTTGATTTTTTTCAGGGGGTCCATTTTGCTCTACCCTCCCCTACACACCGTATATTATAATAACATTTAACTAAACATCTCTGTAAATACCAGGGTGAAGGCCTTCCGGCGATGGCCAGTCGCAAACCCCTTGCGACAAATCACGTTAAAAATAAATCAGTAGCTAAGTGGTAAAACGGTTTAAGTCGACATATCTCCCAGTTGAGTTGTTGAGTAATATTTCCGAATCTAAGGGAGATAGCGAAATTTTCGTAATTACATTTATTATAGCACTCAATCGGCTCTACACAAAAGGTTATAACAAACATCTTGCTATCTCTCTTAGATTCCGAGATATTCATTGAAAACTGGCCAATAGTCGAAATTGACTTGTGCCGTTTTACCACTTCGCTACTGAAATACAATAGATGTTGTACTCCACAAGCAGGCATTTTTTCATTGGATTACATTACACTTCACGATTACCTTCCGTATATTTTCCTTCAATTTTTATCCAAAGTCTCTCTTCGTGTGCGAGAATTAAGCGATTAAAAAAAATTACTTGCCTCCAGTAAATATGTTTCAGACATTGGAATTTTTTTTCTCAGAGTATTGTCTCTCAAATCACATGAGATCGACGACTCCCTTCAGAACACTTAATCAACGGGTCCTGTTAAAATTGAAAAATCGACATGAAAGATTATTACTCATCAAGGCGTTTTCGCCAACGAGTTTGCGTTCTAATATCGACGTATTTTAGCCATTTTCCCCGGGTAACGTCTTTGCCACCACTACCAGCAATGCCGGAAGTTAGTTGTCAGTATATACTCGGGGCTGAGAATACGTGTATGTATTCATGTGAGAGTTTGAGAGAGCCGAGTGAATCTCGACTTTGGCCTGGGCCAAAGGGATAGATGAGCGAGGAAGAGAGATAAATAGAGTGAGGACGATAGTTTCTAGAGGGGGAGGANAGGGGGGGGGGGGGGGGGGGGGGGGGTGAGTTTTGAGAAAGCTTCCCCAGGTTTGTTCCAACGAGGCGTCCTCTCTTCCTTCCCTCCTTTCCTAGCTACGTCCCCCTACTTCTCTTTTCCCCATTCGCGGAACCGTAAACCACTCTCAACTTCTCCCTCCCCCTCCTCCCCCTGGCAAGGGGTGTACAGAGTAACGATTTTCCACCATCTTACTCCGATTCACAAATATATGACAAAATTAATGCTGGAGTCTGGATTATAATCTGGATTTTTAATTTTGTTTTCGGTGCGGTTGTTTGAGGGATAATTAGTGCCATCCAATGGTGGAGACATCAACGCTGGAGCAATCAGTTCATGGCCTGTTTCCTTTTTTTACGAGGTATAAACATTTGCGCAAGTCAGGAAACTTTTTCTCGGAAAACCAAATGGGAGGGCGAAGGATTCAGAATGGTTAGACAATCGCCGTCATATCGTTTGCTTCAAGTGTTCACATCAGGAGGAGTAAATATAGTCGCTGTGAGAGAAAGAATTGACTCTGCCGAAAAAATATGTTTCACGTGAGAATATTTGATGGAGTGGAAGATATTTATTTGAGGGAAATTAATCAACTTGATGGAAGGAAATTTAATATCTTTCACAAAAATTAAATTTTTGTCGTGATCATCAGAAATATGTCCAGAAGAATTTGAACTGTTGACAGAGAAAAATATGATCTATTGTTCGACAATCATTTGATTTGAGAGAACTCTACAGGTTTATACCATAGGAAAAAAATTGTCCTCTTGAAATTATTTAGTTTTGCTATTAGCACAGTCGACAAAAAGATTGTGGTATCCTCTTGAAATTAGTATTTGATCCATGGAAAATATAGGTGTTTATTGGACAAATATATACGCTACTTGATAACATTCACTTGATAAAACCGGAGCCTCATATAATTATCTGTAGAACGAATGTATTTACCAGAAAGACATATAAATGTCTCATGAGAACAATTATTACGACGAAAATTATCATGTTTTGGTAGAAACTTTCTGTTTTGTCCACAAGTAAATTCATTCAACACGAAAAAAATCTCTTCAGGAGAATACATAATTTATCTGCAGAACTAATTTTTTCTCTCAGTACAGAAAGTCCTCCCTGCTGATCTTCAATTTCTGTTAAAAAAATTTGCCCCGAAATTCTAACAACAATGTTGGAAGTTTTATTCACACATAGTGTGGTAAAATTACCACACGGGGAAAGGAACTTTATCATTTCGTGTTGTAAATTTACTACGTTCACCTGCCGTATTTTACAATACATTATACCGAAATTATCAGAATTTGACAGCGTCAAACAATTGTAATTTTTTCATACTGACATTCCAACTTTACCACTTTTTTGCGATAATTTCCGTGTAAATTTGTATCTTAAAAATACCATCACTATCATGACTATTAAAAATTTTCGTCTGAATTTTCCGTGTCAAATTCCAGAAATCTTTATCATGTTTAAGTTCCAGTGAAATTTCAGGAAATCTTATAATTGAAAAATCAAATATTCCGTTAATTTTCTGATCGAATGATCTGAAAATCAATAAAATACTTGATTTTTCAATTCAATTATTCCGTGAAAATTAGGAAAATTCAGGAAAATTGAGGGAAAAATTGAAAATTCACCTGATTTTATTTGAAAAAATTCATGTTCCTTTGAAAATTCAATCACGTGGTGAAATTTCCGTCTCACTCCTACCGAAAACTCATGAATTTCCTTGAATTCTACCTAAAACTTGAAATTTCATAACTATTTTTCCCCTAAATCGGATTCGATGTCACCCTCATGAAAATCACTACCATATTCTCCCCGAAATTTCGGAAAATTTCCAGCAGACCCGGGTCCGATTCCCGGCTGGGTGAAGCAGAAATTTTTTCTCTCTAAATTCTAATTCTCTTAGAATTCTTTAATGCCTAAAGGAGGTTAGGCGGTGTATGAGGTGAATTTGAGGGTGAATTTCTGTTGTTCCCAGTAGCTTAGTCGGTAAGAGTGCCCGGCGCGTATCTGGGAGACCCGGGTTCGATTCCCGGCTGGGTGAAGCGGAAATTTTTTCTCTCTAAATTCTAAGTCTCTTAGATTTTTTTTTTCCTAATCCAAGACAATAATCATCATCAAAACCTCAATTGCAAATCTCGAATTCTCCAAACTCCAAATTAATTCAACGCTCCACCCGGGGAAACTTTCAAGTCTTTCAATGACGTCTGCAGATTCTTCATCAAAGCACTTCTCCCGCCCGCAACTCCTTTTCCAACCCTAGAATCTCATCTTAGAGCTCCACCCATCAACATTCCCCCATTTCTCTCATGTTTCTCATTTCACCTCCTCCTCCCTCCCCCCACTCCTCCACCAGGCTCTGCTTATACGTGTCTCATGTAATATCCCGGGTACTGTCTTATATTCCAAGCGCATATACCAATCCAACCATATACCTGTATCTTGAAAAGGGTTTCCTGCAAGAGTTTGAGATGCTCGGGAACGCGGTGACGTAGCACACGATGCTAGAAACCGAACGTAGTCAGATGCAAAAGGGGATGAAACGCAGTGTGCAGTGAGGGTTGGGTAGAAAGGAGGGCTAGGGGGTGTGGGGCGGTGGGGGTGGAAGGGTGAAGTATGGGGATGGGAGGCTTCCTCGAGCGCTGTGCCAACCTGCTAAGTCGTCGTTCTCCTTCGTTGGATCTCATACATACATTAACGTCGCTTGTCAGGCATGCCCGCACTGCTTGGAGACTTAAGACAGGGGTTTCCACCCCCACCCCATCCTCTTTTCCAAGATTCTGTATGCCACCCCAGGAGGCACGAAACTCCTCTTCGAGATTCGCGAGGGTATTCTGTCTTGATGAAAATGGCTTTCCCGACATCTTCAGTGTTTCAGGTCTTATAGACAGTTAAAAGGGGGGAGATGCTGAAGATTTCAGGGTTGAATTGTCTACTGTGCCTATGGGCTGGGGGTGCCCTCTATCCTTGAACTTCCGTCCAGACACCATCCATCCAACCGAAATGTCGAGGAAACCGTTGTTATAAACCTTAAAGCCCCTTCATCTTTCTGAGACATTGTGGAGATGGTGCTGGGGGGATAACCAATGGGGTCTCAAGTCGTTCCTATATCCTGGAGACGCTTGAAACTAGCGTTGTGAGGGTATACTTAGGGGAGCATCGAATTAAATTAATTAGAGTGAGGGGGTAAAGGTGAGGGATTACGGGAGACTTTGATGTTATGAAGGGTAAGGAGGGCTGGGCTGGGCTGGTTGTGATAAGGAGGAATTGGAAAAAAATATTCTGGATTTTGGTCTTCAGTAATTATGAAAGTAGATTGTCGTGAGGCATGTCTGTAGGATGATCATAATGCATGGAACTTGATAATATTCAAGTTGATGCAGATGTATTATGAGAATCGTTTCTTTTGATAGCACTGGAAAGACTAGCGTCTAGAAGACATCTCAATTTAAGACGTCAGACACGAAAATAGAGCAAGGATGAGGCAAAAAAGCGCTGAAAATGAATTCAGTTCTAGAAGATCTGAATTGAATTCAGTTCTAGAAGATTAAATTGAGTTCTAGAAGATTTTCGTTTGGACAACGACTCTACCTCAAGAAGACACCGCATGGCAACCCAAACCAGCGACATTTCTCCTCAAATCTCGAGATTCCCCAAATGTTCCTACCTCAGCCAACTCCACCGAAACAACGTCAACTGCCTTTCTCACCTCATTACATCCCATTCCTTTGATAAGATGCTCATCATCAACAAGTCGTCAATAGTCAGAAAATTCTTCCTGCTGATCTCGATTACCAAAGCCTTGATTACAAATCCCAAGTTCTTGGGATCTCAGATTAATCCACAAATTCACCCTGAGAACCTTATGTTGGGGCGAGATGCAAACATTGTCAAAACCGTTTCCTTTGATAATACTGTAAAAACTAGTGTTCAGGAGACATTTTAATTGCAACTATCAGACACAAAAATGGAGCAAAGATGAAGCAAAAAAAGTGCTGAATCATTAAATTGAGTTCTAGAAGATTTTCGCTTGGAAAACGACTCTACCTCAAGAAGACACCGCATGGCAACCCAAACCAGTGATATTTCTCCTGAAACCTCGAGATTCCCCAAATACCGAACTTCAGCCAACTCCATCGAAATAGCGTCAACTGCCTTTCTCATCTCATCATATCCCATCCCTTTGACAAGATCCTCATCATCAACAAGTCATCATAAGTCAGAAAATTCTTCCTGCTGCTCCCCGAGTCGAATAATTGGACCTGACAAATTCTACTTAGGTCTCTCCGTTCAGAACTGGATAGGTCTTGGGAAGCCTCTTCCCAAGTGCTTCCGAGACCTTTCTACCTCTGGTTATGTCCCA
>NW_021680466.1:788148-816055 GCF_001412515.2 Diachasma alloeum | reverse complement strand
GGCTAAAATATATTCTGCAACCCTGTCTCCTCGTTGGCTACAAATTTCAACCCTCCGCATACATGCCTTCCCCTTCACCCGCTCGTAAAATCACGCGTTCTCGGTAGCATCGAGGAGGACTTCTCAGGACCGAAAAGAACTGAGGATTCGAATGGTCTCTGGAAAAGTACGTCGCAGAACTGATTAGGACTTACCAGGTCCATCTAGGTCTGGAGAGATCTTGAAAGACCTGTGTACGTCCAATCAGAACCAAATCCTCGACTCGGGTCTTGAATACCATCATCATCATTTTGATGAATTAAAACAATTCACCAAATTTCCTGATCCATATGAACCCGTGATTGCAAATTCCATATTCAGGAATTATTAATTGGATGACTCAGGCATATTGCGAGAACTGGGAAGAATTTCTCAAAATTTGAATCATCTCAATTCATCTGAAGCGTAACTAGCTAGATAACTTGAAATGTTTACCCTCAATTTCTATTCCCAATTCGATAGGTAACAGCGTATACTCAGTTAGAATTTATCGTCGATTCACCTTACGATCGAACGTAGACCACCCTCCACCTCGCCCGAACCCTTTCCTTGCAAGCGGGTGGCTAATGGAAAATGTTTTAGCAGCACCCGCTGGCTCGGCACGTATCTCTTCGAGGACGTTCTCTGGTTCTAAAGGTGCAGCCGAGAAGGATGCACATAAGGCTTGTGCCACACTAAAAGGAAAGAGAGGGTGGAAAGGTTTTCGGGGATGGAGAAATGAGGTAGTCTGGGTGAGGTGGTGTGGGGGGTTGGGTAAAGAAGGTCCCACGGTAAGGTGGTGGTGGTGGGAAAGGAGAGTGAGAGCGAGTGAGCGCCAACGGTATAATATAAGGGTAGTTTGTACTGGTAAAAGCGAAATGGGGGGTTATACTCGTGTTCTCTCCGTTGGTTTCCCAGGAGCGCCTAGTGCTTACCACCCACGCTCCAAGATGCCGAGGTACAGCATGCCTCCTGATTGGTCCGTATTATTCAAAATGGCGTCTAAGGTATATAAGATCCTTTAACAGTTTTATTAGAGCGTACGACCGGTGAGATGTTTAAGGAGCCTCCAACGTCGTACCGGGGGGATTTAATCTAAAGTTAGGTTCATTTGAATATTTTGAGGGTATCCAGGACATTAATTGAGAATATTCGGTTTTCATTAGCGCATATGTGATTTTATCTTTAAATAGGTGAATTTCATTTGAATTGCAAGGTGTAACCGGTTTAGATCGTTTTGTACGATGAGAAAGGTTGGATAAAAATTACCTCGAAAAATCGTATCATCCCATTGTATTGTCTCATTTTCCATTATGGTGGCAAATTATACTGGGCGATAAGCAGAGATCGGCACATATTTTCAGCAATATTTGCACTCCATATACATATTTTTCGCGCTGATTCTATTGCATATTTGATCGGAAAAAGTCAATAGATTCCAAATTTCTGTTTGAATTTTTCTGTTCAGATTTTTTCTATTAAAATTATTGGGTACGGATTTTCCAAGTTATTTTCGCTGTATTTTGTTTTGTTGGGCATTATGGAATTCGAGTGGAAAAAAATTGAAAAATTCATATCCAATAACTTTAATAGAAGAAATCTGAAGAGAAAAATTCAAATAGAAATTCAAAATCTAGCAACTTTTTTCTATCGAATATGCAATAGAATCAGCGCAAAAATCGAATAGAATTTTTCAATATAAATCCCACAGAAACCCGATAGAACTCCAATAGAATTGTCTAGCGGATTCGCTAGGTTTTCTATTCAATTTTTTCATACGTGCACTATTAACGTATAAATATTTCTCATTATATTATGAATGAATATTGAGAAATTGACATTTTTTAAATACCGTATCAATGAGTAATAATTGAAAATAAAAAGTTATTATTTATCTAATCACCAATTACAGTGGAACATTTTAAAGTAATCATTCAATCAATAAGGAAAATTGAAATATTTCCACGATTCGTGACGGAAGTCATCGTATTTTTTCATTTTCCATTATCACTACTATTATAATGAATAATTTATTACGTTTCATTATTCATGACGAAAAAAATTGGTATTTTTTTTACATTTTCCGTTGATATTATAATGAAAATGAATTTTGTACCATTATCGATTGAAAAATTATTTGTTTCATTTTTATTTCTCACTAGGGGACATCGCCTCCTGCTCGTTTCGCTCGTGGTTGCCGGGCGGCTCCGCCCCCCCGCTTGCTTCGCTCGCTCGATCCCCCGCAATCTCCTTGGGTATTTTTAGTATGTGCGGTGGATTGTACAGAAGACCCCCATTTAATCCCCATATGACCCTCGTGACTCTTATTTTGACTTTCGTTGACCCTGAAAATTTCTTCATTGTCTTAATTTTATAAATAATTATATAGAGAGATTAGTATCGCAATGAAAAATACATTTGATTTCATTACCAAAGAAATCATGATTCAATTTTTCTCATTAACCATTGATATCTTAATGAAATATTGATAATGGAAATTATTTCCCTGCCGATCTTTGAGGAAAGGGAATCGTGGAGCGACGTGTAATTCATTGGAAAAATACCTGTTTGTGGAGAATATTCTACGATTTCGTTCGACAAAAAATACATATATGGATGCAAAAATTATCCTCGTGTACACTAAAATTTCCCACACTGAAAGAGTATTTTTTTTGCACACATCTGAAGATCATGGGGACGAATGCAAGTGAAATTTCACCGATCGCGATTGGTGAAAGATCATCCGTTACAGATAAATTATACGCAATATTGAGCAATTATTCACGTTCACTGAGAAATTTTACGCGCACGTTCAGTGAATTTTCCAGGACCAACGGAGAAAAATTCACTATTCATCTTGCACTTTTTACCCGATCAAGGATGTACAAATACTGAAAATCGAGTTCGCCTCACGATTACTTGACTTGTTCGGTAATTTTTCCCCAACTTTTTTCTCGGTGTGTCAAACCGGATCGCTTTGTGATATGCTTTCACAAGGTCTTGATCTTAGGGACTGGACACCGGTCAGTTTCAACTTCAGCCCCAAGTATTGAGAACCTGTTCGATAACTTATCGGGGGCTTGGAAACAGGATAAATTGGTGGCATTTGATCGCAACATGTATTTCTAGATATGGTTTTTAGAACTGTTTCCTTGGGATAGTTTCTTGGTATGAAATTCCCAGGGTTTTTGGGGGGCCGGGGGGGGGGCAGGCGAGATTTAATTCCCATGAATTTTGATAGCTGGGTATTTCGAGGGGTAGTCGGTACCCTCACCTTTCGTCATTTGAAATTTATGGATTTGATACAATATATTGAGTATAATCGGCGAAATCCGTTTATAACAGAGATGACTATTTCTGATGGATAGTCTATGTGCACTACAGTTTCACATCTATTCCTATGGAAAATATAATTTAACAATGACATCATTTTTTTTCGGAGGAAAAATTTGGCTGTTGGATTTCATGGAACGAAATGGTATTAAAAAATCAATCTACACAGCTCGACACATTTCAGTGTCACTTTATAAAGTAAATAGAAACACTATTACGTGGCAACCGTATGGCGGACCGAATTCTCTGAACAAAACATCGAAGAAAGGACAAAGAGAAAATGCGTTCCATGTGGTCCAATGTACTGGTCTCTATTTTTCGGAACTTAGTCTTCGACAGCTGGAGTAAAAATGAAGAACGTGATGCGTCTTCTACGTGTGAATGAATCAAGAATCACAGTAAATTCACAGAGTTATTATTCCATTTCTAGCCCTCATTGCAATAGGTTATGGACCCAGGCACAGGGTGTTAATTATGATTGAAAACTGTGAAGACATAATTTTATTTTCTTAGTGAAAATTGAGTGATTTCAAGTGGCAGTCAAGTGTAAACGGAATGACAGCATCTAGAATACATGCATGTGATTCATAATTCAAGTGAATGTTCTAGATCTCAAATTGCCATGAAAATTATAATATAACATTGTTTTTGTTTCATTACTCACATTTGAAAATTAATACAAAAGAAATTCACAATACATCCATGAGAATGTTCGGATGAAACTGCACTATTTTTATCATACAAATTTACACAGAAATTATCGGAAAAAAGTGGTAAAATTGGAATTTCAGTACGAGAATGTTACAATAGTTGGACGCTGTTAAATTCTGATAATCTCGGTATGATGTATTGTAAAATTACGGCAGGTGAATGTAGTAAATTTACAGTACCAAATGATAAAGTTACTTTTCCCGTGTGGTAATTTTATAATACTTCTGTATTCGAATATTCATCTTTTGTTGGGAAAAATTCTTATACGATACCTGAAAAAAAGTGTTGTAATTTTACCACACTATGTGAACAAAACTTCCAACATTTTTGTCGGAATTTCGGATCAAATTTTCTTAACAGTAAATCTATGAAGTCACGAGTCTTCATAGATATATGTATAAATCCTATCAATCTGAGGGTGAATTCAAATTTCAATAGAATGTGCAACACTGAGGGGAAAAATTTGCTCTGCCGAAAAACTGTATATTCCAGGTGAGAATATTTGGTGGAGTAGAACAGATTTACTTGAAGGAAATTAACCGACTGATACGAAATAAAATTTTTATCGTGATCATCAGAAATATCCCTAGAAGAATGCCAACTGTTGGCAGGGAAAATTATAATCTATTGTACGATAATCATTTGATCTGAGAGAACTCCATAGGTTTATACCATAGAAAGAATACATTGACGAGAAAAAAATATTCTTTTTCCAAAAAAACATTGTCCCCTCGAAATTATTTAGTTTTGCCAATAACCCAGTTTTTGCAAAGAAACTTATAGTTTCCTCTTGAAATTATCATTTGTTCCATAGAAATTTTATGTGTTTATTGGACAAAGATTTACACAACTCAATAACATTCACATGACAAAACCGGAGCCTCATATAATTCTCTGTAGAACGACTGTATTTACCTGAAAGACATAAATGTCTCACGACAAAAATTACTACTATGAAAATCATCATGTTTCGGTGGAAACTTTCTTTTTGTCGAGAAGTAAATTCATTCAAGACGACAAAAGGAACATATAATCTCTTCAAAGGAACATATAATTTTTCGGCAAAATTAATTTTTCTCTCAGTGAAGACAAAAAAATTTACGCAATGATCATGAAGCGTAAACGACAGTCTCAAGCACGCAGGAATTTGCCACAGCTGACCACCGATGCCGTGTGGTCTGTGTCAACCCTCATCCCACCACGTTCATCCCTCTCCCTCCACATCTCTCTCTCGCACTCACCCTCGGTATTGGACAGCGCGAGGTGGTTTGTAAGCGCGGCCAGTTTGTCTGTAGAGAGGTCTGGTCCGATTTCAAAACGAAACGAGATAGCCTTTCCGGACCCCTCGCGTTTGAAGAGGAATCGGGCAAGGAGGGCTTTTTGGTCAATGAGCCTGGTTAAATTGAAACAAGTATATTGAGAAACCTGTCTCAAACCCGTCGATAAACTTGGCATTTCATGGGGTTATACATCAGGAACGAGTTATGGTTGGGGAGTCGATGCAGACGTATTGTTAGAACTGTTGCTTTTGAGAATTACTCACAGAAAAAAAAATACTCAAATTGGGTATCTTTTACACCAGAATCAAGTATGTGCATAAATCTGATTCAAGAATAAAATATACTTGATTCAAGTATATTTTATACTTGAATGCGGAAAGGGTGTTTCAATTCGAGGATGATTATTTCGTTCCGGCCCGGGTTGTACCAAGCGCTCTCAAGTGTAATATAAGGGTCAGACACTAACTGGGAGGATTTAAGGGTCAAAAAGTGGAGGTTAAGGTTAATAAGGATCAGAATATTAGAGTCAAAAACTGAGGGCCTTAATGTAAAGGTGAAGGAATGAGGGTCAGAATGTTAGGGTTCAAATAAGAGGGTCGTAATTTTTATAAGAGTAAAAAAGAGAGTTACTGTCAGATACTCCAAGAACTCAATTTGAAAAACTGCAAAAATATGAAATTTTGAGGTTAAACAGGGGGATTTTCAGCGAGTCGAGTTTTCAGAAGATTTGAATAATTCATTGGTGTAAGTCTGGGCCGAAAAAAATATTGATGTGTTCCATATGTTTGAAAGTAGGAATACAAATTTTTATGGATTTTTCATTCACCAAGTTTTTGTGTGAAAAGAAAAAATGAAAAAACGCTGGGGTTTTCCTCACGATGTGACTGATTTAAGGGTTATATTCTGACGTTTAGGGTCTGACCATTATATTACATTTGAGAGGGCTTGCGACCCCTCGGCCTGATACAAAAGAATCATCTTCGAATTGAAATAACCATCCCCCAATGGACTATAAAATATACTCGAATTAAGTATATTTTTTTCCGTGCTGCGATAATTAGTGTTTACAAGACATCTCAATTTAAGACGCCAAACACATTTGGAGCAGATATGAAGCAAAAAAACGCGGAATCATTAAATCAGCTCTACAAGATCATCTTTTAGAAAACGACGCTCGCTCAAGAAGACCCCGCATGTCAACCCGAACCAGCGACATTTCTCCTCAAATCTCGAGGCTCCCCAAATGTCGTACCTCCGCCAACTCCACCGAAAGAGCGTCAACCCCCTTTCCCACCTCATCATACTCCATCCGTTTCACAAGATGCTCATCACCAACGACTCCATTCCCCCGTTCTCCATGCACTTACCTCAATTCCTCTATCGCGTTCACGTGTCCCGTAACATTAATAATGCGAGCGATGGCGTCTCTCTGGAGACTTCCATACCGGGTTTCCAAATACCCTGCCACCCCCACCCTACCCCTCTCCAATCCTGGAAGGATGGCAAGGTACCATGCGGTACTACGCGTTAGAACTTAGGAACCCGAGAGAAGTAAGTTTTCCTCAAATGCTGCGATGGAAATTGACGTTAATGTATCACGAAAGCGTCTCACCTCAGTTACGTTTCTCTCGTATTCCCTCCCTGGCTCTATCCTATATATAACCATTCTGTCTTACTAATACCTTGGCAAGGTGAACACCCCTTCGTAAGGCGCACCCAACTCTGGATGCTGTGATTACCATTCGAAAGAACCTCAACATCACTGCTGTGTTAACATTGGCACGAATACGTAATTTCAGGTGCACAGCAATGATAATTCAGACGACAGTATAGCGCTTACCCAGAACTTCACGAATGTATTCAGTTGAATTCTCTCTCGTCTCGACCAATGACTGCAATTACTCGCCAAGATAACCCTGAATTAGACTTGTAATTGTTCACCATATTTTGTTTGGAGTGAATTCTTCTTCTTCTTCTTTCTTATGGCTCCAGCTGCATTGGCTATTCGGCCGTTATCCGTCTACGGGACGTTTCAGGAGTTAGGAATTAGATTTTGTTGGTAGGGTAGATATATCTGCGTTACCATGGGCCGTCTTACTCTTTTAACTGTACCCCATTCGGGCTAGGACTACAAGGGAAACCATGGAAAACCTCAGTCGTACAACCGGCCGATTGTGCAGAGCTCTATGTGCCCTTCTGTCACACTGAGTAGAGGCGCACATTAGGCCACCACACCGGGCCTACCTTCCGAAATTTTTGGGCGAGGGTTTTCCTAAGTGGTCACCCATCCAAGTACTAACCACGCTAAACGCAGCTGCACTCGGACGTTCGCCGGAGCAACACCTAACTCACCCAACTCAACCTGTATCAAAAACTAAAGGAGCAGTGACCCGACAACGCCGTAAATACAGTATGTACACAGGTAAATATAAACACAAACCCGAGGAACTGAAATCCAATTACTGATTGATAATGATGTGAAACCAGAATAAGGTATACGCGATCACGATCAGAGATTGGCAGGAAAATAATTTATATTAGTTATATTCTATTACGATATCGATGGGTAATGAAAAAAACTGAATTTTTTTTTTGTAATACATAATTATGCGAAATGGATTTTTCATTGCGATACTAATGAGAAATGAAAAAACAAAATGAAGGAAATAATTTTCGAATCAATAATTTTACAATATGCATTTTCATTATTATATCAACTGAAAATGGAAAACTAAAAAATAGAATGACTTTCGTCACGAATAATGGAAATGTTTGAATAATTACTCTAAAGTATTCAAGTGCATTTCCTGATTAGATGAATAATATATTTTTTTTGTTAAGTATTACTCATTGATACGGTATTTTAAAAATGTGAATTTCTCAATATTCAGTCATAAGTTCGGGTGCATTAAGCCCTCTTAGCCAAATAAATCCTTTGAATAAATCTACGTCTCGAGTAAATTTATTCCAAAGTTAAACAATTTTAAGAATTCGTCGTAGAAAGCTTTCATTCAGCCATTCGGTCATGAATATTGACTAAATACTTCATAATTGTTGGTATTATTGGTGAATAGTGATTATATATCGATGCACTACTTTTTTTGGTGAAATAATTTCGATAAACATTCCATCAAAATTGATCGATAGATTATTTTTATTTATTCCGATATTTAACTGAGGATTTTCTTAACCGGGTTTGGTGCAACCGGGCCGTAATGTAAAAAAAAATATTTACATGTATTTCACAAACATTAAATAAAGTTTTTTACATAATGCATAATAATACCAAATATATTTTTCATTGGGATGCTAATGAGAAATGAGAATAAAAAATGAAGCAAATAATTGTTGAATCAATAATGGTACAAAATGCATTTTCATTATTAAATCACTGGAAAATGTAAAACGGATAATACTGATTTCGTCGTGAATAATGAAACACAATTAATTATTCACTATAATAGTAGTGGATAATGGAAAATGAAAAAATATAATGACCCTCGTCACGAATAACGGAAATATTTAAATTTTCATTAGCGGTTGAATGATTACTCTAAAATATTCAAATTTAATTCCCGATTAGATAAATAATAAGTGTTCATTTTCAATTATTACTCATTGATACGATATATTTAAACAAGTGAGAAACTCTTGCATTGCATATAGTACAGTTATTTCTGCTAATACATTAGGAATATGCTTTCGAATGTTTATTTTTCAACATTAAAAAAATCCAAAACGTCCATTTGAACCATTACAAAACTTCCATTCGGACGCAAAAATGGACAAAAAATGATTGAACGAAAAACAAATAGTCTAGAAACATCATTGGACGACCTGACGTTAGTCGACCAGTAATTGAACCAAAGAATTTTGAACCAAAAGTACGGGATCCAAGGAAATCGAGTCCAAAAGTTTTGAATTACCCCAGTCAAAAAAGGCATCTGCCACGTTGAAAAAAGACCGGCCAACCCCGGTGCATAGCCTGGGCCAATGGCCTTCCAACACCCTCGACGTACGTACTTCCCCCCCATTCGCTTACCACCAACGATAAAGAGGGGGAAAACGGGGGTTGAAAATATTTTCAACTTTTACGTTGATTTTTACCAGTTGTGGGCACGGCAGTAACTAAGAAAGGTACCAACCGACGAATCCGGATGGCGGGCTGGCTGGTACAAGGGGTAGATACTGAAATTGGGTTGGTTCGCGCAGCGTCTTGACACCGCCCCTCGAGAAACTCCCCGAGGGGTAGTAGAAAACAGGCGCGTTTTCGTTTCTACCCATTTCCCACCTTCTCACCGTGTGTTACCCAAAAGGGGGTTTATGTTGACTATGGATCCCCCTCGCTCCCCCACCTCACCCACCCCCTCCGCCCCTCCTCTGTACCCAACCGCCTTCTCTAGGATTTTCCTACCTTTCCTCGACGATTTCTCCGCCTCATGTGCGAGGCCTGCCGTCTTCTCGTACTGACACCGCGCTTACCTCCACGAACGTGTTTTCCACAAACGTGTTTCCCACTTTCCTCATACCCCGGGCTTTTCGTTGGGATAGTTGGCCGGGAGGGGGGTGAGGGGGTTAGTTGGAGGATGAGTTCTGTCGGGGCGAAGGAGCGGCCTCGGGCCTTCTGCTTCCTGAGATATTAGATTTTACAAGGAGCGCTGGGATTTTCGGATGGGGTGAGTGGAGGGGAAGGGGGCAGAATTTTCTGGATGGAGGACAGCTGGCGGGTGAGGGGAGGAATATTAATTTCGGTCCTGAAGGGCACTTTGCTGGGATGTTGGGAGGAATCCGAGATCTCGGGACCATTTTCCTTGGGGATCTTTTCTTCGGTGATTTATTGGAAAGAGGAATGGATGCGCCTGATGATATCGAGCATTCAGTTGTGAAAGGGTAAAACGGTTTAACGATATCCAAGTATGTTTTACGGTTTGGTACAGACCACAGTATATATTCAACCTCATTCAGCGTCATTCAAATTACATTTTGCACAGAATTATTATTTTTTTAAATATTTGTTGTTTATCTTTCTGTATAATAAAAAAGTAAGGAGGTTTTAAAATTCAGGAGACGCCCATGAGTCGGACTCTTATCTGTGACCCTGATGATGTCATTGAGAATGAATTATTATCTCTATCTCACTAATATGTTTATATCGCTGTGGGTTCATATGGGGTCATATGAGGGCCATATGGAGGTCACATCCTTAAAAAATAATGATAAGAGCATACCTCATACTATGCTATGTAAATAAATGGAAAGGCGTTGGTTGGAGCCTAGTGTGAATAATAAAAATCTCAATTTTTCAAGGAAGGTAAATTATTCCATCACTTTTTTTTCTTTATAATATGAACAGCTAAACATATCTAAGAAGGTTAGAGGTGCTGCGAGCGAAGCGAACCAGGGAGGCGAAGCCTCCGCGGAGTCGGCGAGTGAAGTGAGCAAGGGGACGAATCCCTCCCACAGTTGACGAGCGAAACGAGTAGGCGGCGAAGCCCCCTACCAAATAAACATTTTAAATTCTGGTAAAATTCTGGATATGACTAAATTTGTTACGATTCCGAATAAATCAGCAGCGAAGTGGTAAAACGGTTTAAGTCGACTTATCTTCCAGTTGCGTTTTTGAGGAATATTTCGGACTCTAAGGGAAATGGAAAAATTTTCGTCATCACATTTGTTGTAGCTCTCAATCGGCTCTGCAAAAACGATTACAACAAAAATTTTGCTATCTTCCTTAGATTCCGAGATATTCATTGAAAACCAGTCAATAGTCAAAATTGATTTGTACCGTTTTACCACTTCGGTACTGAAATGATTTTTGTGGTGGGAAATTGTTTGTTCATAAATTGTTTATAGAAAATACTCGTAATTTCCCAAAATTGCATTTTTTAAATTCTTTCTTCAATCGTTCTCCAAAAGTAAACTTTCTAGTTTTGTTTCAGATTTTTAAAATCTTTTCTAAAGGTTTAATATCGAGATTCAAATTCAGATCGGCAAAGTTTAAATAATAAAATCATACGGTCAAATGGGGCTTAAATCAAAATTCTGATGTTCGACTTTTTCTATTTATGTAGAATGTGTGATTTCTAAACCTCTTTTTCTATTTATGGAGGAAAAACAGCCAAAGTACTTAGATATCCTCAAGTCGATTTAACCATCGGCTGAGTTTTTCATAAATATCTACGAATCTAAGGACGATAATTAAATTTTTGTTATAACCTTTTTTGTAGCCCTCCATTGGCCCTATAAAAAAGCTTCCAACAAAAATTTTTACCACTTCCCTCAGATTTAGAGATATTCATTGAATACTCGCCAATAGGCACAATCGGTTTGAACCGTTTTGCCGCTTCGCTACTGAATTGATGTCCCTCCGTTGATTATTAGGATGATAAACTCACAAGTGCAAGGCAATGATGGTGAAGTAGAGTTACCACGGGAGGTGAGATTACCCGCAGTCGATAATCGATCGACGAAGTGCTGCGGTCGACCTCTCGCGGTGAGTTGCCGAACTAAATGAATTTTCGACGAGTGCTGCCGCGTGGTGGCGCATTCTCGAATTATGGGGTTGCAAAAAGAAGGGGTAGGGGCAGGCTTTTATAACGGACAAGAGTCTTCAGCTTCAAATCGACATTTTTTCCTGTTGAATTTATTCTGAACCGTTGATATTGCTGGGTGAAGAAATTATCCGTATTCTCATCGCCATTCGCAACGCTCATTAATTTTTATGTCATCAGGGAATTCAGAATGAAATTTCAGTAATCGTGAGTGGGATTAATTCCTATAAATATCCAGATATATTTTGAATTTCCATGACTATTATATAATTATGTAATTGAAAGGGACCAATTGGTGGTATTAATATAACATGATACGCTCGATATATTGATTATGAAGTGTTCCCTCGCAAATAGACGACCTTGATATCGTATCCTTGGTGATGATAGGGTCGATGTTCTCCTTCGGATATTGATCTTTAGTAACCGGAACTGCTTCCACCAACTCGAAGCATTGACCATTGGAGTAAGTTAATGCTTGACCGATTGACCGAGTTTCGATTTCTATCCGTTAGACTGTTCGTTGACCCCCATTGTCTCGGGGGTAACAATAATTATGTCATTGCCCTCAGATTTTCAGGGGAACTGCAATTTTTTACGTCGAGACGTCGTTAATTTCATATTGGGGATCGTTCGCGGAGTTACCCCTAATGGTCAGTACAATCAGATGGAATTCTTCAAAACACGGACGAAAAAATTTAATAGAAAAACCGATCGAATTCGTTAGAAAATACTATTCAATTTCTATTGAACTGTTCTATTAGTTTTTGGCCGATTCTATTGAAATGTAGAAAAAGTCAATAGAATTCAATTTTTCTATATAACTTATTCTATTGAGACATTTTCTATAGAATTTCCTCGGCTCAAATTTTCTAAGTTTTTTCGTTTGATTTTCTTGATGAGAAGAAAAGAAAAATAGATTGAAAAAACTTGAAATTTGAGTCGAGCAAATTCTATAGAAAATATATGAAAAGAATGAGTTATATAGAAAAATCGAATTCGATAGGTTTTTCTGTCAAATTTTTTCGTGCGTGAATTATCCGCTTTTTTTGGAAAATACTCAGGTAGGAAATAACAAGTGACCCGAGCCTGGTCTAAGGGTGGCCCAACCTTGCCCGTGACTAATGGTTATTCATTTAAATGATTAAAAAAATCAACAATAATTTTCATCCAATTATTTTTATGATTGATTATCTTCTAATCACCCAGCTCTAACGCATCTTTCAGTGAAAATCGTCAAGTTGAGGTTGAGCCAAGTTTGAGACGGTTGTTGAACTTCGGCGATTCCTACCTAGGTAAGAGAAAATTATCTGGTTTTATGAAAAAATTCGAGAAATTTCTCCGATTTTACAAAAAAGTTGCGGAAACTCTCGGATTTTATAAAGCACTCGCACATTTTTCTTAAAAAAATCAATTCAGTCCGCAAGACATGCACGGAGAGAAAAAATTAGTTCTGCAGAAAAATCATATGCGGAAGAGATTTTTTCTCGCGTTGAATCAATTTACTTGTGGACAAAAATTAAGCTTCCACCAAAACATGATAATTTCGTTGTAGTAATTGTTCTCGTGAGACATTTATGTCTTTCAGGCAAATACATTCGTTCTACAGAGAATTATATGAGGCTCCAGTTTTATCAAGTGAATGTTATTGAGTAGCGTATACCTTTGTCCAATAAACATTTATAATTTCCATGGAACAAATGATAATTTCAAGAAACAATTTTCTACAATTTTCTACAATTTTCTACAATTTTCTTGTTAAAAATTCTGTTATTGGTAGAACTAAATAATTTCGAGGGAACAATTTTTTTTTTTCGGAAAAAAATATTCTTCCCTTGTCAATGTATTTTTTCTATGGTGTAAATTGACTGATTTTTCCACAAAATTCTGAATTTACAGACAGAACTGTAAATTTCCGTTCCATTTTTCCCTGAAAATGAATAGAAAACCAGACAATTCTGGTAAATATATTCTTGAATTTTCAGGACAGTGACACTGAATGCGATTTAGGGGAAAAAATAATGAAATTTCCGATTTCACTGAAAATTCAATGCCATCTGACACTGAATATTCATGTTAGACTGGAAATTTAAGTAAATTGGGGAATTCTCGTCTGTGTGCCTCTTAAAATTCTGGTCTTTCCCTGCAATTTTTTTCCCCTAAATCGCATGCAGTGTCACTGTCCTGAAAATTTGTAGTCAACTGTCCATGAAATTGCACTTTTTTCCCAACAGTGTATTCACGGAATGTCTGGGCCATCATTTATTCTTCATTTATCTGGAGAATATTCCACTCTACTCCAATTTCTCACCTCGGAAAATCTGTCACATTCTCATTGGGTATACTTCAACTATTGAAATCTTTCAGTTAACATAATTATTTCACAAATATTCCACCATTTTAGTCTCCTTGATGCAATAAAGAAGGAATAATTTACCATTTTCCATTTCAAATTAATCCTCAAGTCTCATCTAGAAATATTCATTAGATATTTTATTCCCAAGAGCTCCATCTGCATATTTAGATTTATGAAATATACCCGGAATAATAATTACCCACCCGGCTTTCAAGTTTGCTATTTCCTTTCCTCGAATTTGCGAGAATGCATCATAGAAACTTGGGGGAGGGGGGGGGGACTGGGGGATGAGTGGAAAGAACAGCCTGAGGCGGTAGTTTCTAACGTTGAAGGTAAAGACGACACGACAGAATATACCGGCTCAGGAGTATAACGTTAGACGTGACGAAGTCTCGCAGAGCCTAGATGAGACGAGATGAGGAATAGCTATCCACGGGAATGAGTTATATAACAGGCATGAATTTCTAGAAACTAGTGAGTAAGAGAAAAGAGGATGAGAGGAGGGGTATGGATATTCGAGATGATGTGCCGAGGCAAGTGTCGCTATTCGCTATCATCAGTGTATGAGCAGGAGGTATGAAGAGTTGTTGAGAGGATCGCAGCGATGGTCCAGGCCTGGCACGATCTTTTGTATTTTGAGTACACGGGAAAACAAGTGGGAAATTGCTCTTGTGTTGCATACAGTAGGGTAATCTTTGCTAATAAATTAGTAATATGCATCCGAAAGGTTATTTTGCACATCATTTCCTTCTATCCTGTATAATTCATTGTTTATTTCATTTTATTAAATTAAATAAGATTTCTTTTCGATTTGTTTTGTCAGATTTTCAACTCAGTTGAATGTTATCATTCATCATTATTCTTATTATGGTATTTTTTACAGCTTTATTTCTCCCCTCAGCCCTTCGATAAAATGTTCATAGAAAAATTTTATTTATTTAAACTTGAATGAATTTGAAACATGACATTTGAAGAAACCATTAGAAAGCTCACATTCAGGGAAATTCAAGAAAAATTCGAAATTTTCAACAATTATGGTAAAAATCAAATGGCTATTGTAATCATCTTTTAACTTCGACGTAATGGCATTAAAACGAACATTTGAAGCTATGATTGAATTCATTTGAAGCATGATATTCAAAGATATCCCCGGAATTTTGTTTTTCAAAAAATACAAGATTTTTCCACGTTTTCGAATGCATCGGAATAATGATTATTGCTATCCCGTGTAAAAATCTCTTCGCTCAATCCCCACTTGCTACACAGACAAGCCGCGGCTCAGCGGTCGGTTCGAGCGCGTGAGCGGAGGTTCAGCCGCATCACCGCTTGAATTTCTACGCATGCGATCGTCTTCGTCTTCAAACTTGATCAAAAGGACATCCAAACACATTTTTTAAGCCATCATTCAATCAATGCAGAACATTTCATTTATTTATCGTGGGTAAAACTCATCGATGAATTAAATTTTAATTAATGGCGATTGATAGGGCTCCACAATATCTACATTTGAAAAAAAAAGATTCAATTCCAACCATTTAATATCAAACGATTGAAGAAAAACTTTGTTACATACGTACACACATACACGCACGTGTACGGACGAGGTCTATAAATTGCATTTTCGGACTTTTTGGATCATGCTGAGTCGATATAACATAAAAAATCCAAACCTTAAATTTGAACGTTTATAAAGCTTCTGTTCGGAAGCAAAAAGTTGGCAAAATTACGCGAACTCGATTTTCAGTATTTTTTCACCCAATGTCGGAAAAAAAGTCCATGACGAATAGTGAATTCTGCTCTGTTGGCCCGGGAAAATTTACTGAAGGTGGAAGATAATTTAAAATTGTGAAATTTACCCTGCATTCCATCAAAAATGATCCCACTGAACGTGAATGATTGCTTAATATTGCGTATAATTTTTCTGTTGCGGATGATTTCTTACCGAACGCCTTTGGTAAAATTTCACTTCCATTCGTGTGCATAACCTTCAGATGGGTACAAGAAAAAAAATACCCTACCGGTGTGGGAAATTTTACTGTACAGAAGGATAATTTGCATCCTCCGACGTGTCTTTGCTTCCCCATGGAAGCTTTGTAATCGTTGATTTTGACAATCTTCTAATTTTGCCTGGAAATGACGTAGAATGTAATTTCCTAGGGGAGGAAGTTTCCAGGGGAAAAATTTTCCGGGTTTTTTTCTCCGGGGGATTTTACATAGGGGAAAAAATCCGGGAACCCATCCACAGAAGGCAATAAATCTCAAACCACCCTGAATCAACATTGTTCCAGCTGTCTTATACAAATTTTTCTACTTCAAAACATAATTTTTCCTTTGTTAACTGCATTTTTGATCACTGACGGAAACCAGCACGCCGTCCTGGAAGGACGCTCATGCCGAAGTAAGGGTGTGGAAGAGGTGGAAAAGCAAAAGGAAAGGCCCCCACTGGGGGGTAGTAGGATGTAAGACGTAGAGGGCGTGGTCTCGGCATTGATCCAAACCGCCCCCCACTTTTAGGTGCTTAAAAGTACATTCGTTTCCTCCTTTTACCTCCCTCGCTCATACCCCAACGTCAACGACGAGTCCAACCACCCCCCCCCTCCCCCTCTCCCCCTTCTAGTTTTCCCATGCAACCCTGGAGCGTACTCACTCTTCCCTCTAACCCGTTTTCCCTACCTCATCCTCGTTTGCTTCTTCTTCACCTCGTCCTCTACGTTTGCTGCGAGGGGGTAGAAGGGTGGCCCGTAAGAAACTGGCAAGAAATGAATATTCATGAGCCGACACTGCCGCCTTCGAGGCTTTCCCTACCCCCTCCCTCCTTCTGCCTCTCTGGCAACTTCCTTCTTACCTCATACCTACCTTGCAACTTGATTTTCATTCTCGTGAGATTGTGGTTTTGACAGAAGAAAAAGATGGTCTTGATGATTAGACGACATTTGAATTAAATTTTGGTATTGTTAATGTATCCCTGGAAAACAGGTACTCATCAACAACCTGTAAGAATAGAAAAACAATAACTTATGACAAAAACACAATGGATGGGTTTAAAAATGAAAAATGTAACCGGAAATGTCAAAACTTTTATTTTGAAATTTGTGAACATGTTGGTTTGTGGACCCTGCCGAGTGGATTGGATCATACAGTCAAAAAAATATGATAATATCATCAGTAGAAATGAGAAAATATACTGGAAGATAGTCTGCTATTAATGGAAGTACGTGCTACCGTCTTTAGGATTTCGAAAATCCTCCGATTGGCTTTAGAATTTTTTCCGGAAATCCACAGGGACTAATTGCTGGGTTTTATTGTCTTGGGATAAGATACAGACTTGATCAAAATAGAATAATGACTAGTAACCTTATTTAGTATTCTTTATTTATGAATTCAGCACATTTTCCACCACAAAAGGTGTTCCATCATAATTAGGGTGCAATCCTCCATTTTTGTCGAGGTCCCCGCTGAATTTCCTCCGAAATTTCTCCCTGAAATCGGGATAACAGTTTTGCAGCCACTCTGGGGTGCCAGTTGGAACGCGCGATGGGTTGAATAAGAAGAGGATAGCATGGAGGGATTGGGGCTACGAAGGGGGCATCTGGGGATACGACGTTTCCAGAGTACACATAGAGTTTGTTCCAACTTGCAGTCAGTGGCAGTTCTCCTCAAACAGGGTAGATTATATTCTCCGTACCCTTTCCCAACTGAGTCCCTCAACAGTTACCAGTCATGAATGCATCCACTGCGGAGTCCGCGAATCACGAAAGGCCGATGTCTTCTTGGATATATAGATTTTGGTTGAATAATTAAGATGTGCTGCGTCATATGTTTGATCAGCTAGAAACAGTATTTCAAATTAGCTTGATTGATCATCATCAATAGTTGATTATTCATTCATACTTCACCATTGATATAGTTGCAGCGGGGTCCCTATCTTCACGACCAGTCTTCAGCATACCATCTCGTACTGGGCAATTTTCCAGCGCCATCTTTCTCCAAATGCTTTAAATCCCGGAATAGTGTCTTCGAGCCTGATTTACGAAGCTGTTAATGTTATCCGATAAAACACCAGCAGGCGTGCCTGGGGCCCTTCAAATTTTACGGCAGCTCTCTCCAATTCAGAAAGGCATCCACAGAAGCCCTCCTGTGAATGTCTCCATTCGTAATGTGCATCCCAGAATGATACGATTTCTTGACGGGCAGATGTTTCGCCATCTATGAACACATGAATTATTTCATGAGGATTGGTTGATTATTCTTGAGAACAACAGGACATTTTAATTTTTCATCAGCACGAGTCAACTATTTTCAGATGTTCTGGTATCATTCAGTTGTCTCGTCTTCTTAATATTTCAGACTATCGCGGTCCATGGAGAATGGTTTGAAACCTGCAGCGGGGGCGAATGCAGGGGCTAAGAGATTCTCATGGAAAAGGGAAGAGAGTGAAGGGAGACAAGGGGCACGAGGAGAGGACGAGACTCATCCAAGTTGGCAACTTTTGGCCGTATTAGCTTTTGTATATATATTACCTCATTTGCGAGAGGAAAGCTTATACTTCTACTCAACTATATGTATATAACAGCGTCACCCCTCTAACCCCCCTCTCACGCGCACTCGCCGCATACTTGTCCTGTATGTTCCTATGCAAGCTACCCCCTTACGATAAACTCGTCCAACGTAGACTGCAGCTGTATTCCTGTCGCATAAATTATCCAACATGGAGGTACTCTTCGTTGCAACCAACTTTATCCGGAGTGAGTTGAGCGGAAAAAAAACAACGAATGGGTTTAAAAATGGAAAATGTAACGGGAAATGTCAAAAGTTTTATTTTGAAATTTGTGAACATGTTGGCTTGCGGACCCTGCCGAATGAATTCGGTCAACTATGAAAAAAAATATGACAATATCATCATTAGAAATGGGAAAGTATACTCGAA
The DNA here is from genome assembly GCF_001412515.2 of Diachasma alloeum. Classification (NCBI taxonomy): domain Eukaryota; kingdom Metazoa; phylum Arthropoda; class Insecta; order Hymenoptera; family Braconidae; genus Diachasma; species Diachasma alloeum. The sequence continues at coordinate 796,879 of NW_021680466.1, read as the reverse complement.
GAAAGATCGCTCTTAATGGAAGTAAGAGCTAGTGTGTTCATCATTCGAAAATTTTTTAAATTTGCTTCAATTTTCAAAACACGCTGTGAAACAGTATTTTATAAACTCTAGCATGTAATATACTTTGAGCTAGACGAATGGTGGCTGGTCGCGGGAGTTCGGGCTGAGTTGGAGGGTGGTAAAACTCAAAACTTTTATTTCGGAATTTGCGAACATTTTTGTTTGCGAAACCTGCCGAGTGGATTTGCTCGTACCATGGAAAAAATGTGACAATATCATCAGTAGAAATGGAAAAATATACTGGAGGAAAGGTTGCTATTAACGAAAATAAGAGCTAACGTGTTCATGATTATGAAAATCCTTGGATTTGCTTTTATTTATAAAACACACGGTGAAACAGTATTTTCTAGACTCTAGCTACATGGAATATAGTTTAAGCTAGACGAATGGTGGATGGTCGCGGGAGTATGGGATGAGTCGGGGGTGGTTGGGTCGGTGGGGTGGTATGGTTAGAAGCGGCCGAGACTCTCCCAGAGCGAGGAGGTAAGAGGAGGTGAGGTAGAGAAGAGTCGAGGTGGGTAGTTTTCGCGGAGGTTATGCTTTGCCTGGGGTTTCTCTCGGCTGCACCCTCTCACCCCTTCTCCCCCTACCCCTCGTACTCTCTCAAACCACCTACTCCTCTTTTCCTTCACCCCCTGCTCGTACCACCCCTCTGTTCATAATATCCTGCACGTCAGACTTTGAAAACTCCAACAATTTCCTCCTGCCGCGTGGTTGGTGAGTCGTGCGGGGGATGTTGGGGTGGGGTGAAGGGGGATGGAGAGCTTTTCGGCCTCCCGTTGGAGACGCCAAAAAGGGGGGAAATAGGTGGGTGGATGAGAGAGAGATTGAGGATGGGAAAGAGTAAGGTGGGATGGTAAGGGAGGTAGGGAAGTGAAGAGACGGTGCCAGGGAGACGAGTTTCGAGTTTACATAAAGTTCGGGCCACATCAATAATTATAAGTAGTGAGGCGAAGGCAAGATGGCGGCATCCTGGGCATGCCACTAGCATATAACCTACGAGTCATTATTCAAAACGTTCTTCCTTCCCTTATTTAATGTCGAATGTCTGTCTCCGAAGTCGAAACCCTTGTAGCCACTCCCTCACTCATTCTCTTTTCATCCTTCAACACTCAGTCTCTGTTTCTTTCCAGCTCTTGGTTCTTCTCATGAGAAAGAGACTTTCCGAAGACTCATCTCCTTCTCCCATTTCCCTTTGGTAGTCCCTTTTCATTCACAGAGCCGTTTTTGACGAGGGTGGAAAATTTCTGACACCTCCCCTGAGACATCCGACACTGTTGGGCTTGAAATTATTTTAACAATTTCACATTTTTTTCCATCTCCATGAAAACATGATAAAATTAAACCATCAGATGACGAATTTGCCAGTGAAAAATGTGATCACATTATTCGAGGGCTGTTACGGAAAAAGAAGGAAAGTAATCTGCGGTTTTCTTTTCACAGCTTTTTGCGGCTGTGAGGGCGGTTACAAGGGGTTGTGGTTTTAAAAGCGAGGCTGCAATAAACGGGGGTTGGGTTTATCCAGTTGGGAACAGAAGCAAATTATTAATGATGAGAAATAATGTTAAATAGTCTGCGGGATCAATATCACGGCTTTTCTGTCCAGTTTTCTTAGCTTTCTCATTTCATGACGACTGACATGTCTACATTTTCTGATGCGATCAATAGCCACATTAAGATCGGAATATTCAAAGTCATCATCGTGGTCGGGGAATGAATTTGAGACAGTAGAATTTCCACTCAGCATTGAAATTATTCATACAAGTTCTACTTTAATATTGACAGTGTTGGATGTTTGTCCAGCGGTGGAAAATGGACCTAAGCCCATTAATTCTTTCTCTCCTTGCGGCTTTTGTGGAAAAGTCAGTGGTCAGAGTTGCGGTCAAGTAACATACGAACAGCCAAAGTTGAGTGGTTGTTTTCAACCTACCAGCCCCAGAATGGTGAATATGACCGATGTGAAATGCAAAGGCAAGGCTTGGGCATCAGGTGGATTCGTGGATGGTATAGTGCTGCATGTCGAAGAGTTAGCTGGATGGTAACGTCGTTTCCGGTTGAAACGCAGATCTGGTGTTGGCCTAAACTCAGTGTGTCCTCTCTACTATCATTACACTGTCTACCTACACACGTGGAAACTCAGGGGAAAATCTAATGTCGGGACACAAGGGCGTTTGGCGCGTTGGCTTCCGCCAAGCCCGCTTAACTTTTAATGCACGTGGATTAGTGCCGGCTGCAAAGGGATGCTGAACTTTGGTACTAATACGTTTTGTCATTAATCTTATTCGTTGATATTGTCTTTGTGAGAACTTTGACGATATCTCATCGTCAATTGGATCAGAAAGATTGGGCATATCATTTTACAAGATCCAACAGTCAGATAATGTATTGCTCATAGTTTTGTAATGTAACATCAGATTGTCATATTTCCGTCGATCACATTACCATCATTCTTCTTTTAGCATCTCTGCTTGTACAAAGTTGACTCAATTATTCGCCTCTCCTCCTTCCTCTTTTTAATTCATTACTGAAATGGTGAAGGGTGAATGAATGGTTGCACGCGAGGAGCGAGAGACCAGTGAAAGGAAAAAAAGAAGAGGGAAACAGCTTAACGGGGTTAAAACCACCCTCGTTTATACTGAAAAAGGTAAAAAAGTGGCTAAGCGGTGTTTTATGGACCCAACAAGCAGCGTCTACGTCATTTTATACCTGGGGTATGGTGGAACACACATACACCTTTGGGTAGTCTCTGCTTTTTACACCCTTGTTGGAAATTAGAGGCTTTTTGTGCTAAATATACCCCCAACCCAGACCACAGTGAATCTCATTTTCATGAGGTATACTCTTTACGGAGAATACACTTCACTCTTTTAGGCCGGTTGTAAAAAATTTTGATATCAACAGTATGTCTTTGTAATTTTCCTCCCCCAAGAGTTTTTAATCCCGGAAAATGGGAAGAAATATCGAACGAGTTGAAGAGAAATAATTTCGGTCTTTTTCACGTAATAAAAAGGTTAACGTCGAGAATTTTTGTGAGGTCAGTTAAGTGAAAATAAAACGCTCAACCAGATGGTCAAGAGGGTGTGAAAATGAGGATGAGTTTTTCCCAGCATAAATTATCCAGCACAAAGGATCACCCTTACCACCAACAGAATGAAAATAAATAACAATTACACGATTTTACCCAGTAAATTTACCCGATCAATTCAACTTGATGCATATTCTGGGTATGGTGAAACACATACACTTTAGGATAGTCTCTGCTTTTTACACCCTTGTCGGAAATTAGAGGCTTTTTGTGCTAAATATACCCCCAACCCAGATCCCAGTGAATCTCATTTTAATTTAACCTCTTTACGGAGAACATACTTCACTCTTTTAGGTCGGTTGTAAAAAACTTTGATATCAACAGTATGTCCTTGTAATTTTCCTCCTCCAAGAGTTTTTAATCCCAGAAGATGGGAAGGAATATTGAACGAGTTGAAAATGGATAATTTCGGTCTTTTTCACGTAATAAAAAGGTTAACGTTGAGAGTCCTTGTGAGGTCAGTTAAGTGAAAATAAAACGCTCAACCAGATGGTCAAGAGGGTGTGAAAATGAGGATGAGTTATTCCCAGCATAAATTATCCAGTATTAAGAATCGTCCTTAGCACCTACAGAATGGAAATAAATACCAATTACACGATTTTACCTCGTAAATTTGCCCGATCAATTCAAATTGATGCAATTGGATTCAATTAGTGCTGTCGTTAGAGCCATAGGAAATGAATTAACGACCATTACTTCAATTAGCTCGATGGAGTTACGTGTCATTGGAGAGAACAGCGCACAAATTTTTCATTGAATTTTAATGAACCAGAATAAACTCATTCTGAGCCATCTTAGATTCATTATAGAGCATTGTGTCCTCCGTAATACGCGAGAATAAATTTATCCCCAGGTTGAACAAGGGAGTGAGGAACATTGCGAGAAGGAGAAAATCTGAACACGGTAGAGTGGTACTGAAGGGGGAGGGGGACGGGTGTTGCCCAAGGCAATATAACTCGAAAATGGTTGCTGGGTTTGCGAGAGAGTGCCGTTATCATTTCTTAGCTCCGATATCGCCCACTCCCTCTCCCTCCCTGGTACCCACCCCGCAGCCGGTTATTACTGCACCCCCGGGGCTACAGCCACGGACTCTTAGATAAGCCACCCACCAACCAAGCTAGATGGTGTATTGTCTGTTTCACCCAACTGTGTGTATATATTCCATCCTCATGGCCCATCCTCGGCTACTGCTCTTGCTCTCTTTCCCACTGGTACCACCCCGCCCCCCTTTTCCCCGCATCTTCTCTTCGTATACGAATGTATAGAATTGTTTCAGAATCGCCCGAAGCTACGCGAGATTACTTGGGAAAACGGATATGTCGTTTGGCTACTGATAAATTTGCCGCGCGGGACATTCGAAAAGGACTCTCGTCCCTGGTAAAGGAAACTCCTCCTTACTCCCTTATGGTCTTGCCAGTCTCAGGGGAATCTGAAGATACTCAGAATTGGTTTGTTAGTTCAATTGTCTTGCGATTACCAGTGTATACCGAATGTCCTAACAAGATCAACAAAACTTGGAGTCTGTAAAGAATCAATTAGTTGGTGAAAACTTTATCATGGAAAACAAGGATCATAATTTTTCACTGGGGACAGTCATAATTCACCGCTGATTAATCGTATTCGTAATTACTGTCGAGTTTAATGAAAATTTCCGGGAAAGTTACCGTTCGGTGGAAGCCAATGATGAGGAGTAGTGGGTGGATGAGGATATGCATGGACCGAATGGTTGTTCGGGGGGAAAGGTGTAACGGCATGTATGAAGTTGGGTTCTCGCGCCGGCAGCGCGGATTTTACGAGAATTTCCGAGACTAATTTCTCTAGCGCTTTTGGAGGCCTCGCTCCGGCCCAGGCAAGCGGGCGTCGTTAATTTCTGACGTTAATTGCTAAGCCTGAAGTTTCTAGAAATTTCCTTCGCTCACCAACTACCAGCCCCTGCCCTCTAGAACCTCTTTCCTAACCCACGGATTTTAGCTTTAGGTCCTTTGCATACTCTAACTCAACCCCCCTCTCACTGCTCCGCTTTTCGCCCTTGACTCCTTCTATTTCTCTTCATTCGCGTTTCATTACGTATGGGGGGGCAAAATCGTCTGCGCGTCTCTATTCGGTGTAATGTTTCGTGCATCAACATTTGTCGAGGGAAGTAGGGGATAAATTAATGGTGAGGTTTATATTAGAGGATGTTGAGATATTTACGAAGGGGGAGTTTTGAGGGAACATGGAGATCTCGGAAAGCTAATTGAGGAATTTTGAGAGATTTTTGGCATCCGGTTGCTTGAGAAGAACATGCAGCCTATTCTAAACCAAATCTGACGTTCTACATCAAAGGTCAGTAGCTGCTACTAAAGATCATCTACCGTGGACTATTTCTAGCCTGACGATCAAAATCATCAACAATATCGAATGTCAGTAGCCGCAGCACCAACAGTGCCATTCCTGACCAACCGCACGTTGACTTTTTCTATAAAAAAATGATCAATTTCTTCCAAGTACTTCTTTTCAAAAACTATACGGTTGTTTAGTTTTCCGCCATCTTTGACCGTGCTTAGTGGCCATGAGATGGCGAGGAGTGCAGAGTCGAGTTTGCCTGGGATTTCCATAGCTTGTCTCCATCCACCTCTCTCCCTCGCCTTCTGGAAAATCCACGGAAAATGAGATGGCAGAAGAGTCACCTCTTTCCCCCTCCCCTTCCCATCCAACCCCTTGAGAACCCACGGGGTGGCGTTGAAACTGCGCGTCGAGCGCGCGAGAGAGCCCGTAGGAAGGGGGAGCTGAGAGACTTTACTTACTTACACCCTCATCTCGCGGTAGCACCCAAAAGCCCATCCCCTACCCTCCATTCCTTTTCTCTCTTAGCCTCCAGCAGTGTCTAAGGACGAAAGAGGACAAAATGATTACGCGAGTCAATGAATAAGAGGAGGAAAGAAATATCTGTACGGTATCCTGGTGGCAAGCGCGCGCGCAAAAGGTACCGTAACGATTTTCTGCTCCTTCGAAGGAATATGAAAGGCGATATTTGCGCGAACGCAACCCCTAGAGGCGCAGTTAAGGGGCCGGCGGGGGTGAACGGGGGTGGTTAGTGATGGTGTTGGGTGGGTGGATGGTAAAACGGGGGGGAAGATTCTCGCGAAAAGCCGAAGGGGTAGGGAAAAGGTCTGCTCTGTGTGTACTCTATGGAAAAGGAAACTAGGGGCGGAAAGAGCCCTGGCTATGCTGGGCTAATACAACTGGGGGGGTGGGATTTAAAGGATGAAAGGGGCGAAGCCTTCTTTGCCCCGTGCTATTGCATCTCTCTTTGTCTCTTGCCTGCTTGGCTCCTCTTTTTTGCGTGATGTATATGGATGTACTTAGACGCTGCAAAGAGAAGTTTAATGTTTCTTCAAAGATCTGAGATTTTATTTTAGTGAATATAGAAGGAATGCTCAATACGAGCATCTGGAGTCATCCGCGATAGTCGAAAATCATTAATAATGATCTTTTATAGCCAAGAATTATATCGCGTTATCGTAATTAATTAAATTTACCTCCTGAACTTTGATAAATAACTTATCCACAAACAAAGAGTGTAAGCAAAGCAGAAGAGGATAAAAAGGGGCAAAAGGGTGTGACAGTTTTCACGTTAGATTCAGGTTCTTAGTTGATTATTTTATCTTTCAATGAATATAAAAGGAATGCTCATTAGGAGCATCTGGAATTATCCGCGATAGACGAAAATCATTGATACCGATGTTTTATAGCGAAGAATAATATCGCGTTATCGTAATTGATAACATTTACCTCTTGGACTTTAATAAATAACTGATCTGAGACCAAAAAGTGTGAGCAAAGCAGAAGAAGATAAAAGGGAACAGAAGGGAGTGACGGTTTTCACGTTAGACTCAGGTTCTACAGACTTAGAGTTGGTAATTAAATACAAGGAAGCTCGCCTGGCCCTGTCTCACCTCACTCCAGCCATACCACCCCCCCATTCTCTTTACTCCTTTAGACAGTCGTTCTTCTTGTGCAGTAGAGCACACCCTTCTCCTAAAATGGTTGTGCGCATAGAATACTGGAGAGGGTGTATTTAATTTGCGACTTCATTCGATTTACTTCAGCACTCTCCGCGAATTGGATTCAAGGGCCTTAGACCTGGTTCGTTAAGGATTTTCTGGGGTGATCATGAGGGAGGAAAGATTCAATAAGATGGATCCCGCTAAAGTTCTGACGCCTGATGAGGATCGCCATGGCAACTTTTTCTCAAATCAAATATCGGGTGAAATCAAATTGTTGATACAGGCACATACGTGTGTATCAAACAGGGACCGCCATTATTGGCAATAACAATATTACAAGAGCCCATCCCACATACCGTGTCTTCCCTCTGTCCCAGAGGCCTCTGCCAGGTCCTCTCTCGTTTCCTTTACCTGAACGGTATTTTCTAGCTGCACCCAACTCACCCTCCACCAAACAATGTCTCACCCTCCACCAGCCTTACATTACCCTCTTTCCTGGCTTGAGACTCCTATGGGGTACCTCTCATTCCATCCCTCTCGCTTTCTATCCTGGACGAAACTCAATTCCCCAGGCAGCGAGGCCTGAACGGAGATGGTGCACACACTTTGCCCTGGCTCCCGCCCGCTGCACAAGACGAAATTTCATTCCACCGTTACCATACCCCACCTTCCACCACTCCCATTTTCTCTTCTATACAATCTACCAATACCACCTTATCATCCACTCTCTCGCACATACACACTCTACAGTAATTGTGCACGCTAAGCAACCTGGAACCTGCATTTGGTATCAAGACTAGAGGAAAATCTCTTTCGAGTTGAAGGTTTATTAAGGTCGTGGCCATATTCATAATCATAATCATGATGATGCTTCAATTATCTCGAAGCATGGTTGGATAGTAATTACGGAAAAAATTAGAGTGCTGTTGAAAACAAGTCTCCTTTGGAAGATAGCTTGCTGTGAGAAGAAGATTTCCTAAATTGATGCATTCTCGTCTGGAAAGGTCATGGGTATCAACACGTCTGAAGGAAGACAGGTTATGATCATATTCACGATGATCAACATGACCATACTCCCCGTCACATCGGCGTCCATCTCCGGAAAGCATTGGACTGCTGTCGACTATGACAAGCTTTTTGAAAATAGCTTTCTCTTGATAAAAGCAAAGAAGCCCTTTGATGAATGATCAAATATATAAAAATTAAAATGGTAATCTTCTTCTTTCCATCCTCCCCCAAAATCCTCTGTAATTGAATACCCTCATCCCTTCTTACTACCCTCCCTCAAGTAAAAACTTTTCATCCCAAACCCTCGAGTGTTATAGCTTCAGTCGTAGAATATTTGTTGGCTTCCTCCAGTGTTCCTCTCTTTTACTATTCTCCAATCCTCCCTTTGCCCCTCTACCCCGATCCCGCGATGGAACTTTACCCGGTGGTACAATAAGACGGCTCAATGAAAACGTCCTTTACTGGCAGCGCTGAATGCTTATACGTCTCGTTCCGTTTCGCTATTTGCGAGATATCTCTCCGTTCTCGTCGCAAACCAAGAGGAGTTGGTAGAAAGAGAAGAGAACGGAGGGAGGGGAAGGGGGGGGGG